>NC_057802.1:310911921-311211921 GCF_018294505.1 Triticum aestivum
GTAGCCTCCGGCGAGGGCCGCGGGCACTGAGTACCACGGAAGAGCCGGCGGTCCGGAGGGCACGGGCGGCGGGAGCGGCGGTGACGGCCCGTACGGGCTGGCCAGGTAAAGCCGGATGCCCTGGACCGCGACGACCAGGTCGTTGAGGACACTGGCCATGGCCTCCGGGGAGTATTGGGCCGGTCGAGTCGATGGAGCTGGCAGCGTAGTGGTGACGGGGGGCGGCAGCAGGCCGGTGGGCGCGCCGGAGATGAGATCCAGCGGCGCCGACGGAAGGGCCAGCTGCCCCGTAGCGATCGGAGATGACACGGCGGCGGTGGTGGTGGTAAGGGGCAGCGGCGGCGGTGGCGGCGGCGGTACTGGTGGTGATGATGACATGGTCGAAACCCAGGTAGCTGATACCAAATTGGTAGAACCAGGGATCCTACCGGACCTGCTCCGTAGGTTGTAGGGGAAGGATGGAGTAGGGCGAGGCGATGAGCGGGCGCGCCGGCGGCTGGGCGCCGTCGCGTAGGAGGAGGATGATGGCGGCGGCTAGGGTTAGAGGCGGCTAGGGTTCCAGCTCCTCTGGGAGCCGGGCAATAGAGATAATATTCTTCTTATTCTTCTTATTGCTTGATTTCAAAAAGAGTCTTACAGCCTATATTTATAACCTAGATAACTTGCATAAGAATTAACCTAAGATAACTTGCATAAGAATTAACTTAAGATAACTTGTGGGCCAAACCCCTAACTACTGCCCTGTGGGCCTAGCTAAACCGGCCATAACAGTTTTTCTTGACATGCTTTTTTTTTCAAACGTCTTGATATGCTTCTGAATATCTCTTTGAGCAGATACATTTTCCAACAGTGTAATTGCTGTCACGGAAAGCCGGTAAGACTAGAGAGCCACAAACATAGCTAGCACAGTCTCAGTCTTCTGTTATACAGGCACACATAAATTTACACGGCAGGTGGAGACAGTGCACATGTTCTTATTCACGGGACAATTCACAAGATGAAGATACAGGGGGCACCATTCATCACACGAGCACATAGCATGGCATGCTTGTTTCACCGTCTCCACAATCTTTTGTAGTTTCACTTCTTTGGCGTATCCGCATAATTCCAGGTGAATTTCGCAAACGAAGTATACTGCCTCCCACCGGCAACATCTTCTTCGCGTATCTCGTTGCTAATCTCTTTGAGGTCATCTTCCGTGAGCCTCACCTTCAAGGAGTCAATGTTGGAGTCTAGATTCTTGATCTTAGTAGTCCCTGAGAAATTGTACAGCATATTTGTCAGTGATACAATGCTAGTCTACTGGAAAAATGATCTTCACTATTGATGTACTACTTGTTTGCAACCTGGAAGCAGCGAAAGAGGTCTTTTTGTGGATAAATTAGGCCATTGTTCCGAGGCATCAAAACGTTTCACAGTTCAGCTTAAAGCCAGTTCAAAATTAACACCATGGCACAAACTGTAGAGCAAAAGATCAGATCTCAAAGAGTGTCTTCATATTACCACGGTATGTTATGTTTGGCTGCCAAAGACAGCTAGATTACAGTTGAAATATCTTTCTTTGTATCTCGTATACTTCACTAAGATTTCTTAAACACGCATTTCACTTCTATCAGAAAGCACATGCAAGCAAGACGATCTTCAGTTTTTTCGCCTATTATGTGAATTTATAACTCCAAGAAATCATTGCACATGTTTAACACTATGTGACATCAATGAAATGAGAAGGACACGGCATTAAACCTGGTATCGGAACCACATCATCCCCTTGATGCAGAACCCAGGATAAAGCTAGCTGAGCAGGGCTGCACTGGTGCTTCTTGGCCAGTTCTTCCATTTTCAGATAGAGTTGCTTGTTCTTCTCCAGGTTTTCAGCCGAAAAACGTGGATGGCCTTTCTAAAAACACAAATTATACAGAGAGAGGGGTTCAGGCCTAAGTATATTAACTAAAAAGAAATGACTAGTGCAGAAACCAATTGGGTTGATTGTATCGATACCAGACTAGATTCAGCAGACACTTGTTGTGTCACTCCCCTTCCACCGAAAAACCCACGGGCAATCGGGCTGTAGGGAACAATTCCAATCCCTAGCTCCCTGAGGTCCATACAACGCATGATCAATCAATCAGGACTATCGATCATGGAAGCACACGAGTTAGAGTTTGTAATGCCGAAATTCACCTGCAGAGAGGCACGATCTCGGGCTCGATGTCGCGAGCCCACAGAGACCACTCCATCTGCACGGCAGAGATGGGGTGCACAGCGTGAGCACGCCGGATGGTGTCCGGGCTAGCCTCCGATAACCCAATGTACTTGACCTTCCCCTCCTCCACAAGCTTCTTGAGCTCACCAATCTGCAAATAAATTCAGCCCAGTAATCAGAGCAAGGAATCACACCACACCAATCAAATACAAACACAGGGATTCTCATGTACAGGAAGAAAGGGGTGGGTGGCAACGAGAAGAGACCGACCGTGTCCTCGATGGGGATGGTGGTGTCGATGCGGTGCTGGTAGTAGAGGTCGATGTGGTCGACGCCGAGGCGGTGCAGGCTGGCCTCGCAGCAGGCGCGCACGTACTCCGGGCGGCCGCAGATGGTGCTCTTGCCCTGGGCATCCCGCTGAATCCCAAACTTGGTGGCCACCTGAACCTGCTCCCGCGGCAGCTGCTTCAGCGCCTGGGACAACCAATCTTTCCACACTCAGTCTCCCTCTTTGGCAAAGGTGGGATACGGAAGAGAAACAACCTTGCCGAGGAGGATCTCGTTGGCGTGGGGCCCGTAGACGTCGGAGGTGTCGAAGAAGGTGACGCCGCGGCGGAAGGCGTGCGTGATGACGGCGACGCCGGCGTCGTCCTCGACCGGGGAGTTGTAGGAGCCTGTGAGGCCCATGCACCCGAACCCCAGCTTGGACACCTTGGTTGTTGGATCATTCGATTCGATTCGATTCAGTGCGAGACCGGCCGGGCAGAAGATAGTTACATAAATAAATCGAGGGTGGCGAGAGGGCAAGGGGAAGAAGATCACCTCCAGTCCTTGGGTGCCGAGGCTGACGCGGGGAATCGGTGGGGTTTGCGCCATGGCGCCCTGAAGCTCGCAGCCGCGGCGGCAGGGGAAGGCAGGCAAGTCACGGGACGGAAGCGCAGCGCAGGCGTGAATGTTGCCAGTAGGCAGTCAGTAGCGAACCGTCCAGTGAGATCAGTGACCCGCTATATGTAATCGGAACGAGCGGCTGTCCGAGCTCCGAGCTCGAATGACAACACTCAACAGGTAATGATATTATCATAATCATCTTTTTGTGGGTGATGCACGGTAAGTAAGTACGTACTGCTGTTGCGACCGGCGCGGCGCATCCTCACCTGTGAGATATTTTTCAACACTATACTAGCGCCTAATACGACGCTTGGCATGTGATAGATGAGACGATTAGAATGACGTGCAAGGGCACAGCGGTGACTCGTTTTAGCACATAACAACAAGATTCTCAAGTCATCCATAAACGTGTTGCCAAATGCTAGTGACAAATGCAGAACTACTGTGGCATGAGCTGCCAAATTGGTGAAAGATATCTCTAAAAAAAATTGGTGAAAGAGATAGAACTGAAGCGCCCTCTTCTTGCTCGGATGCCAAGTCCATCCTACGAATAAAATACTGCCATTTTTCTTTCTTTCTCGTCCACATGCAAACTCACGCCAAGTGTCTTGAACATGACATCAGTTTTCTACTGTGCTTTTCTTTTTAAACAAGTTTTCTACGGTGCTTTACTCCGCTTAGAAAAATCTGAGGCTGTAAATGCATCTAGTGTCACCGCTAGTTGGTTTTGGAGTATTGACGACAAACCTGGTTGAGGGATCAATGTGTTTCTGAGAATTGCAGAATAACACAGGTAGTAATCCCTCATTAATTCGGTTTACCTACCGGAGATGACCCCTAAAAATGTATGAAGACATTGATGACAATGGTGGTATGTGAAAACAATCACATCGAAGCTTATGACTCGAGAAGACATTCACGTGAAGACTATGGAGTGTGAAGACATAGTTGTTTCGTATTTCCTTTTCTTCTTTGTTGAGTCATAGGAACCACCGTACTGTTAAGTGGGGTCCAAGTGAACAAAGTCAGAATGACTGAAGTGATGCTCAACCAAATCCTATGTCTTCGAGCGAAGACAATGAGAGCAAATCTTATCCAGAGGCAGATGAGTCAGCTGCCGCGTGTTTTTGAAATCTGACCGTTGAAACACGTGTCAGTTCCTTAGTGACCCAGGGTCATTTCGAACAAATCAGGTCGGGTTGCCTAGTGGCTATAAATAGCCCACCCCTACACCATAAATTGATGGCTGCTCAGAGTGAGTGTACGGCTTTTGTCGTTTGAGAGCAACCCACCTCCGAAGCTTTTGAGAGAGAGAGAAATCCTTGCGAGGACAAAGCCCAAAACACCCAGAGCCAAAGAGTGTTAGGCATCACTGAAGTCTTCCTGTCCGCGTGACCTGAAGACTTGTTACACTTGAGGACTGTGAATCCTCCGGCCGGTTAGGCGTCGCGTTCTAAGCATCCAAGAGTCATTGTGGATTGCCGGTGAACGAAGTCTGTGAAGGTTTGAAAGTCTACCTTGAAGACTTACCAGAGTGATTGGGCGAGGACTGGGTGTCCTTAGCTCAAGGGGAATAAGGTGAAGACGCGGTCTTCTGAGTTGAATCTCAGCCTCCCTAACCAGACGTACAGTTGTCACAGCAACTGGAACTGGTCCAACAAATCCTTGTCCTCACCAAGCGACTGGTTCTATCTTCTCCCTCTCTTTACTTACAGTTTGTCTTCGTGAAGTCATTGCCTGCTTGTGTTACCTGTTTGACTTCACTGTGTGACTACTATTGTTGTTTGGCTTCATACTATCTTCCATCCTGATCATTACTACCTAGCTGCTATTAGTCTTCGTGCTTTCACTTCATTGAATACTTGACTATGGCCTGCCTAGTGTAGTCTACCTTCCGCTGCGTGTTAATAGGATCATTTCTATTGTTTGTCTTCGAAATTTTCATGTTTTGAAGACTTCCATAAAAATCGCCTATTCACCCCCCTCTAGTCGATAACTAACACTTTCAATTGGTATCAGAGCAAGGTACTCCCTTGTTCTGTGTGATTCAGTTTAACCACCTGGAGTTTTAGCTATGTCGACTGCAGGGATAATCAAAGTCTCCGCTACGTGCCCTGTCTTCGATGCCACTGATTAACCCTACTGGAAGAATAAGATGCGCATGCATCTTGAAGCCATTGATGTCGATCTATGGTATGTCATCAAGAACGGCGTTCCCAAGACTGGTGAAGGTGTCACCCCTGCTGATGTCAAGAAGTTCGTTCAACTGGATTCTACTGCCAAGAACATCATCTGTGGTCATCTGACCAAAGGACAGTATGGCCGTGTGAGTGCTCTGGAAACGTCAAAGCTAGTCTGAGACTGGCTCTCCAAGGTCAATGAAGGCGTCTCAACCCAGAGAGATCAAAGGATCAGTGTCCTTCGCAACCTCTTCAACCGCTTCAAGAGAAACGACAATGAGAATGTCCAGCTCACGTTTGATCGCCTCACTGACATCACAAATGAGCTTCATGCTCTCGGCGCCACTGAGATCACCAAGTATGAAATCGTCAAGACACTCCTAAGATCACTTGACAGCTCGTTTGACACCCTAGCCCTGATGATTCAAGAACGCCCTGACTTCAAGAAACTCGCTCCGTCTGACATACTTGAGAGGCTCAACACACATGAGTTTCAGCTATCTGAGAAAAGAGACATCTATGGTCCCAACTATGGCCGAACGCGCGCTTTGAAGGCAAAGGCTGTTTCCTCATCTGAAGAAGAATCTGACTGCAGTTCTGGTGATCCTGAAGACATTGGAAAGGAGCTTGCTATGCTTGTGAAGAAGTTCCAGAAGTTCACCAAGAAGAAAGGCTTCAAAAAGTCTTCACAATCCAGCTAAAGAAATGATGAAGCTTCTACTCATGACCACAAGAAGAGAACATGCCACAAGTGAAAGAAACCTGGTCACTACATCTCTGAGTGTCCGCAGTGGGACAATGAAAACAACAAGAAGAAAAAGAGCAAGGAATATGATTCTGATGACAAAAAGAAGAAGAAATCCTCAAAGTCTTCTTCCAAATCTTCATCGAAGTCTTCATCACACAAGAAGAGCTCATCTGGCAAGGCTCGTGCTTTTGTTGGCAAGGAGATGGATTCAGAGGAGGAGTCTGCTTCTGAGGAGGCGGAGGTGGAGTCTGAGGAGGAGTCCGACTCTGGCGTTGCAATCACCGTATAGGAAGTATTAGACCCAGACACGGCGCACAATTATCGTGGCGCTCTGAAGTCAAATTCCGCATTAATGTATTCACACTCAGTGTGTAAGTCTTCATTGATTGAAGATATACATTACTGCGTGTGTTGCACATCTAAGCCATCAACATGCATAAGTGTTAGGATGTGTGCCTAATTACAGGACATTCGAGGATTCAAGATATTTAGCTCACACCGCAACTTGCAAAACCTTTTCTCATCCAAGGGCTTTGTGAAGATATCTGCCAATTGCTCTTCAGTGTAGACGTGAATGATATCAATATCTTCCTTCATGACATGATCTCTGAGAAAGTGATGACGAATCTCAATGTGCTTTGTCTTCGAGTGCTGAACTGGGTTGTCGGCAATCTTGATGGCGCTTTCATTGTCACAGTAGAGTGGTACTTGTTTCAGATGGATGCCATAGTCCTTAAATGTTTGCTTCATCCATAGAAGCTGAGCGCAGCAAGATCCAGCAGCAATGTATTCAGATGCAGCAGTGGAGAGCGACACACAATTCTGCTTCTTTGAAGACCAACAGACAAGTGATCGTCCCAGAAAGTGACATGTGCCTGATGTAGACTTGCGATCTACCTTGTCACCAGCATAATCAGCATCCGAGAATCTGACTAGATCAAACTCTGAGCCCTTTGGATACCATAATCCTAGTGTTGGGGTGTAAGCCAAATATCGAGAATTCACTTCACAGCTAAGTGATGCGATTCCTTTGGTGCCGCTTGGAATCGGGCACACATGCAAACACTAAGCATTGTATCTGGCCTAGATGCATATAAATAAAGTAAAGAACCAATCATGGAGCGGTATACCTTTTGATCGAACTCTTTACCATTGGCGTCAGGACCCAGATGACTTTTGGTTGGCATTGGCGTAGTGTAACCTTTGCAGTCTTGCATTCCAAACTTCTTCAGGCAGTCTTTGAGGTATTTCTCTTGAGATATGAAGATGTCGTTGCTCTGCTGACGAATTTGAAGACCAAGGAAGAACTTCAGCTCACCCATCATGGACATCTGATATTGCTCTTGCATCATGTGTCCAAACTCATCACTGTATTTCTGGTTAGTGCAGCCGAAGATAATGTCATCCACATATATTTGGCACACAAACAATTCACCATCATATGTCTTCGTGAAGAGTGTGGGATCCAGGGAACCAGGTTTGAAGCCTTTGCTCTTCAGGAAGTCTTTGAGTGTGTCATACCAAGCGCGAGGGGCTTGTTTGAGGCCATACAGTGCCTTGTTAAGCTTGTATACCATATCGGGATGTTTTGGATCTTCAAAGCCAGGTGGTTGCGCAACATACACTTCTTCTTCAATCTTGCCATTGAGAAAAACACTCTTCACATCCATTTGATACAGAAGAATGTTGTGATGATTTGCGTAGGCTAGCAGTATGCGAATGGCTTCAAGCCTAGCCACGGGAGCAAATGTTTCATCGAAGTCAACCCCTTCAACTTGAGTGTATCCTTGAGCAACTAGACGAGCCTTGTTTCTGACAACTTGACCATGCTCATCTTGCTTGTTGCGATATATCCATTTGGTGCCTATTATGTTGTGCTTGCGAGGGTCAGGACGCTTGACAAGTTCCCACACATTGTTCAGCTTGAACTGTTGAAGCTCTTCTTGCATAGCTTGAATCCATTCAGGTTCCATGAAGGCTTCAGCAACTTTCTTGGGTTCTGATATTAAGACAAATGCAAAGTGCCCACAGAAATTTGCTAGCTGTGTTGCTCTTGAACGAGTGAGCGGACCTGGTGCATTGATGCTATCAATTATCTTCTCAATCTGTACTTCATTTGCAACACGAGGATGAACTGGACGAAGATTTTGCTCTTGCTGATCGTTGTCATCATTTGGAGGATTGTCTTCAGGCTGAGCATTGGCTTCAGGTTGATTAGGTGCAGAAATGATGAGTTCCTCTTTAGCTTGTGCCTCAGAAGGTATGATCTCTCCAGTTCCCATGAGCTTGATGGATTCACTAGGTGGATCTTCATCTAGCACATTTGGCAGGTGCTCTCTTTGTGAGCCGTTAGTCTCATCGAACCGCACATCTACAGTTTCAACCACTTTATAGTGAAAGAGGTTGAAGACTCTGTAGGAGTGCGAATCCTTTCTGTAACCAAGCATAAAACCTTCATGTGCTTTCGGTGCAAATTTTGAAGTGTGATGTGGATCCTTGATCCAGCACCTAGCACCAAATACTCTGAAGTAACTGACATTTGGCTTCTTACCAGTCAGGAGTTCATAGGATGTCTTCTTCAGAAGCTTGTGAAGATAAACACGTTTGATGACATGGCATGCAGTATCAATGGCTTCGGGCTGGAACTTTCTTGGAGTCTTGTATTCATCAAGCATCGTCCGAGCCATCTCAATGGGTGTTCGGTTCTTGCGCTCCACGATGCCATTCTGCTGAGGAGTGTATGGAGCGGAGAACTCATGAGTGATGCCCAATGTATCCAGGTAAAGGTCGAGGCCAGTGTTCTTGAACTCTGTGCCGTTGTCACTTCTGATATGCTTGATCTTGACGCCATAGTTATTCATGGCATGGTTGGCGAAGTGTCTGAAGACATCCTGCACTTCAGTCTTGTAGAGGATTATATGCACCCATGTATATCTTGAATAATCATCAACAATGACGAAGCCATAGAGACAAGCAGTAGTAGTGAGAGTAGAGTAGTGAGTAGGTCCAAATAAGTCCATGTGTAGCAGCTCAAAGGGTTGAGATGTCGTCATGATTGTCTTCGAGGGGTGCTTGGCCCTAGTCATCTTTCCAGCTTCGCAGGCACCGCATAGATGATCTTTCTTGAACTTGACGCCCTCGATGCCTACAACATGTTTCTTCTTCGCGAGAGTGTACAGATTCCTCATGCCCGCATGTCCTAGCCTCCGATGCCAGAGCCAGCACTCCGAAGCCTTTGCTAGAAGACATACGACCAGCTGTGGTCCTGCTGAGAAATCTACCATGTACAAATCATCTTTTCGATACCCTTCAAAGACTAGAGACTTGTCAGATTCCATTAGTACAAGGCAAGGATATTTTCCAAATATCACAATCATGTTCAAGTCACAAAGCATTGAGACAAACATTAAGTTGAAACCAAGGGATTCAACAAGCATCACTTTATCCATGTGCTGATCCTTTGAGATTGCAACTCTACCTAGACCCAATACCTTGCTTTTACCAATGTCAGCAAATGTGATGTGACTCTTGTCAGATGGATGTAAGGTTGAGTCCATGAGAAGACTTCGATCACCAGTCATATGATTAGTGCATCCGCTGTCCATTATCCATTCTGAAGCATGAGGTGTCATACCCTATAGTACAGTTAGGGGGATAGGCTTCACCAAGAGTATTGTGAAGCATAAACATTTGACGCACAAGAGGATTATCAAAGCTCAGATCAAGGTTAGGATAGATAGGATGATTGGCAAGCGATTCAGGAACAAAATACATAGTAAGACCATTTGGGCATTTTATCTTGCGCCCTACAAGATGTTTTAGGTCCCCAGCAAAAGCATCAGACGCCTTTGATTTCCGGCTGGAGACATTTCCCTACAAAAGAAGGTTAATTTTTCTTAACCACCCACATTTTCAGGGGTGGCTTAGAAGCAATAAGTCTAAGTGCAGCATCTGAGAACTTCGGCTTTGAAGCCCTAGCAAATAGCCTTGCAGGAGGTGAATAGTACTCATATGAATAAGAAGAATAGTTCTTAGTCTTATGAACATAGCGGTTTGATGACACGCGCTCATATTCATAAGTTTGAGTATGATTTCCTTGCAAAACATTGGCGTTAGGGTGACTCAGGTGAGTCATGTGTCTGTATGAAGCCTTTGGGCCATATGAAGCCTTTGGTCTGGGGTTTGTCTTCTTCCCTTGTGGTGTCATGATGACATTCACAGGAAGATTCTCAAGACACTTTTTGGGCAACCAGATCTTCTTCATAGGTGGTCCATTCCTGCAATTAGTACCAATATACCTAGCAAACACTTCACCATTCTGATTCTTAAACAGTTTATAGTTTGCATCAACGGATTCATCAATGATAATTGGGTTAGCACAAGTGAAACCAGATAAGGTGGATGGATCCACTGAAGGTCCCTTTGCAGCAACCCATGTGGTTTTGGGGTACTGCTCAGGCTTCCAGTAAGAACCATCAACATTCATTTTCCTCTCGAACCCAACACCCTCTTTTCTAGGGTTTCGGTTCAGAATCTGCTTTTTGAGGACATTGCACAGTGTCTGATGCCCTTTGAGACTTTTGTACATCCCTGTCTCAAGCAATGTCTTCAACCTAGCATTTTCATCAGCAATAGTAGTGGCATCCTCAGCAGAGGGGTTAGTTACCACATCAACAGTTGAAGATATTGCACCAGTAGCATCAGTAGAACATTTAGCAACAGAAGTAGCGTTATCACGCTCAAGGCATTTTAGACATGGTGGTTCAAATCCTTCCTGAGCGGGACTGATCTGTTGAGTGCGAAGTGACTCATTCTCTTTTTGAAGATCTTCATGAGCCGCTCTCAATTTCTCAAGTTCTTGCTTCCTTTGAAGATAATCGTAGGAAAGCTTTTCATGAGTTGTTGAGAGCGTTTCATGACGACTTTCAAGTTCATCATACTTAACATGAAGATTTTTTATGTCTTCAATTAAGGACTGAGATAGGGTCATTTCCGCGTCCAACAGGTCATCGCTTTTGTCTAACAGTTTTTGAATATGTTCCATAGCTTGCTGTTGTTCAGTTGCAATTTTAGTAATTATTTTGTAGCTGGGTTTGGATTCACAATCAGAGTCATCTTCACTTGATGTTTGAAAGTAAGCATCGCGTGAGTTTACCTTGGCACCACGTGCCATGAAGCAGTAGGTGGGAGCGGAGTTGTCCTTGTCATTAGCATCAGCGTTGGTGATGGAGCCATTGTCTTCAGTGTTGAAGATGGACTTGGCAACGTAGGCTATAGCTAGAGCCAGACTTGCAACTAGGAATGGACTAACGAGCAGCTCGACTCGTTAAGCTCGTGCTCGTTAAACTCGTGCTCGTTAAGGTTCGGTTCGTTAAGCTCGTTAATATTAACGAGCAGAAACCCCTGCTCGGCTCGGCTCGTTTGAAGCTCGTGAGCGGTCGTTAACAGATTATAATGTGTTACGATATACAGTATGAATGTGTAGGTGTGGCTTTCAAGATGAAATATGGTGACTACAAACAGAAATGCAGTAGTTTGTTGCCTCATATGTCGATTAGATTGAATAGATGGCTAAGGTTCTACAAAAGTTTGTCCCGTAAGATAAGAATATGTGTTGTGTTGTTACTAACGAGCTTAACGAGCTACTCGTGAAACTCATTAGCTCGCTCGTTAAGCTTGTTAAGCTTAACGAGCTGAAATCAATGGTTGGCTCTGTTCATTAAGAAGCGAGCTACGAGTTTAACGAGCCGAACTATCGAGCGCTCATTAAGCTCACGAGTTACGAGCTTTTGGTCCAGCCCTAATGGTGGGTAACGCCACCACCAAACTTTTGTTTGAAGTGTTTCATTTGGCGTTACATTTGCTAAGTCCTCACATTTGATTTGTCTTCATGTTGATCTTCACTCTGTTGATTTAGTCTTACTCAGATATATACATATACTTGTGTTCTGTCCTCTACAGCATTCACTTATAGCTATGTCTTCTCGTTTGAATCTTTTGGACTAAGTGAATGTGATCGGACTCTAACCTCGTCTATGCTTCTACCTCAAATTCTATCTATCCAAATCATATGCATTCTATTGAAACCGCCGAATGTCTTCTCTGCATCCTTGTCAGCAGAAGATACAGAGACAAACATTGAATCTATTTTAAATGCTCAATCCTTATTGCCTGAAACCCGGAGAAGCCGGAACGACCACCCGACAGTCCAAGCGTGCGTGGGAACATGGAACAACTTCCAAGGTGTTGCATGTTCGCCACATGTCCCTCAGATGTGAACCGCCAGGGGCACCTGCGTAATTGCGTTGTGTTGTCCCTCTCCTTATAAATACACATCACATCGCGGTCAAAATCTTTCTTCCACCTCTCCACCTCGACAAACCCTAGCGCCACCGTTAGCTCTAGACGACACCGGCGACGAAGAGCTTAGCTGCCGCGACCTCACCGACGCCGTCCTCACGACGGCCGCGGACCTCGTCTTCTCCGCCGCCGCCGTAGGTGTCCTCTGTCGCCAAGTTAATTAGGGCACGGAAGATCGAACTGCTCGGCCTCCTCTCTACTCCGTCTAGCAGTTCTTCGTGTGGTAATTAAAACTCACTTCTACTGCCTTTTTGATCCGATAGATTCATCTTTCTTCACCAAAAGTGGTTTCTATCCCCACAAATTTGGATCTATCCTGTTCTGCATCTCATAACATGCCTAGAATATTCACTTATGCTTCACACATAGTTAGATTACTCACTTGTACCTATTCTTGGATTCGTACAAATCTGGAACCAACTCTCAACATATAAGTGAATGTCTTCGCGCTATGAGGTCAATGTCTTCAAACTGATTTCTCTTCAAAATCTTTTGAGAATGCATATGACCTCTTCCCCTTCCCTCGCATCTCTAATGTTGTCACATGTACATGTCCGTGGGAGAATCCCTTGGTTCTCATAGTCTGCATCCATTTGCAAAATTCTTACAGCATCACTTTAACTCTCCTGAAGCTAGTTCTTGTCTGACCAGCAGACGGAAGCCTTTGACAGCTTTGAAGCCATTCAGTCTGAACTTCATGGCCACAGAAAAGTCTGCAAAGAAGGGCGGCAGGCAGCGCCGTGGGGGCACATCAAGGGATTTGCCACCAGATCTCTATGAGTTGTACAAGACTGATACAGAAGAGGATTACAATCAGCGCAAAACTCGAATCCAGTGGATTCGAAGATATTGGGCCGAGCAATGGTTCAAATACAGGTTCGTGACCCAGGAGTATGCTGAGAAGAATGCCATCAAGTGTCCTTGGGGTGATATTCTCTTTCGAAATCTTCAACCCAAGAACAAAGTTGAAGCCATTGCTCAGGGTTTCTACCCCTGTATGGTCCGTGGACCACAGCCTGCCAATGCCGACCCATCATCATTGCTATGGTGTCGTGACGATAATCTTTTCAAGCGCAACTTTCAGACTGCAAAGGCATCGGCCAAAGAGAACAAGGAATCGCTGGGATTAGACTTCAACCCCGGTCCTTCTGCTCCTCGGGCTGATGGCACACGCGATGCTGACAATATCATCAGGCCCTTCTACAACCTTGAAGGTCTCATCACGCATATTGCCGTTCAGGGGGCAGCCGTGGATCACTCTGCAGATGACGCTGATTCTGATGAAGCGCCTGCACCGCCAAAACCACAGAAGCAGAACAAACCCAAGGCTTCAAAGCCCTCCACTGCACCAAGAGCTTCATGTGTGATGTCTACTACGCAACCTTCTTCTTGTAGACGTTGTTGGGCCTCCAGGTGCAGAGGTTTGTAGGACAGTAGCAAATTTCCCTCAAGTGGATGACCTAAGGTTTATCAATCCATGGGAGGCGTAGGATGAAGATGGTCTCTCTCAAGCAACCCTGCAACCAAATAACAAAGAGTCTCTTGTGTCCCCAACACACCCAATACAATGGTAAATTGTATAGGTGCACTAGTTCGGCGAAGAGATGGTGATACAAGTGCAATATGGATGGTAGATATGGGTATTTGTAATCTGAAAATATAAAAACAGCAAGGTAACTAATGATAAAAGTGAGCACAAACAGTATTGCAATGCTAGGAAACAAGGCCTAGGGTTCATACTTTCACTAGTGCAAGTTCTCTCAACAATAATAACATAATTGGATCACATAACTATCCCTCAACATGCAACAAAGAGTCACTCCAAAGTCACTAGTAGCGGAGAACAAACGAAGAGATTATGGTAGGGTACGAAACCACCTCAAAGTTATTCTTTCTGATCAATCTATTCAAGAGTCCGTAGTAAAATAACACGAAGCTATTCTTTCCGTTCGATCTATCATAGAGTTCGTACTAGAATAACACCTTAAGACACAAATCAACCAAAACCCTAATGTCACCTAGATACTCCAATGTCACCTCAAGTATCCGTGGGTATGATTATACGATATGCATCACACAATCTCACATTCATCTATTCAACCAACACAAAGAACTTCAAAGAGTGCCCCAAAGTTTCTACCGAAGAGTCAAGACGAAAACGTGTGCCAACCCCTATGAATAAGTTCACGGAACTCGCAAGTTGATCACCAAAACATACATCAAGTGGATCACGTGATATCCCATTGTCACCACAGATAAGCACGTGCAAGACATACATCAAGTGTTCTCAAATCCTTAAAGACTCAATCCGATAAGATCACTTCAAAGGGAAAACTCAATCCATTACAAGAGAGTAGAGGGGGAGAAACATCATAAGATCCAACTATAATAGCAAAGCTCGCGATACATCAAGATCGTACCACCTCAAGAACACGAGAGAGAGAGAGATCAAACACATAGCTACTAGTACATACCCTCAGCCCCGAGGGTGAACTACTCCCTCCTCGTCATGGAGAGCACCGGGATGATGAAGATGGCCACCGGTGAGGGATCCCCCCTCCGGCAGGGTGCTGGAATAGGGTCCCAATTGGTTTTTGGTGGCTACAGAGGCTTGTGGCGGCGGAACTCCCGATCTATTCTGCTCCCCGATGTTTTTAGGGTATATGGATATATATAGGCGAAAGAAGTCGGTCAGGGGAGCCACGAGGGGCCCACAAGGGTGGGGGTGCGCCCAGGGGGGCAGGCGCGCCTCTCTGCCTCGTGGCCACCTCGAAGCTTTCCTAACTTCAACTTCAAGTCTCCTGGATCATGTTCGTTCCAAAAATCACGCTCCCGAAGGTTTCATTCCGTTTGGACTCTGTTAGATATTCCTTTTCTGCGAAACACTGAAATAGGCAAGAAAACAACATTTTGGGCTGGGCCTCCGGTTAATAGGTTAGACCCAAAAATAATATAAAAGTGTTTAGTAAAGCCCATAAACATCCAAAACAGATAATAAAATAGCATGAATACTTCATAAATTATAGATACGTTGGAGACGTATCAGCATCCCCAAGCTTAATTCCTGCTCGTCCTCGAGTAGGTAAATGATAAAAGAAAGAATTTATGAAGTGTTTATGCTAGCAGGTGCACAAGTTTGATCAATGGTAATTTCAATCACCTTTTCTAGCATCATTATATGTCATAACAGTAGCTCAACTCATAAAACTTTTCATGATCAAGTAACAAACTATTCACATGTTAAAGTATAGATCATAAACTTTCTTGAAAACTAACAAACCGTGTTATTAGTCATCAAACAATTACAATTCATCTTATTTTCAGGAAGATTCTATGTCAGAGCTTTGATTCAGCAAATCCCACATACTCAACTATCATATAGTCTTCCATGATTGCTACCACTCAAAGCATATTTTTAGAACAAATAGCATCCATCGAACACAGAGAAAGATAGGGGCTTAATGTTTCGCCTCCCAACTTATTTATCATATAGATAATTGTCAACAATAATAATTCATGATCAAATATATTTGAATGGCCATATATGCTTAGATCTTTCCATCACATGATGCTTGCCAACTAAAGAGTAGGTTGGAATGAGAAGGAATACTACTGACTCTTGCATAAAAGTAAAAGATAGGCCCTTCGCAGAGGGAAGCAGGGATTTGCAGAGGTGCCAGAGCTCGAAGCAAAAACAGAGATGAAAATAATTTTGAGAGGTATGCTTTCATTGTCAACATAACGACCAAGAGTTCCCAATATCTTCCATACTAGATACATTATAGGCGGTTCCCACGCAGAAAGGTAAAGTTTTTACTCCCCCTCCACCAACATTCACACTCCACGGCTTGTTCGAAACAACGGGTGCGTCCAACTATCAACATTCCTGGGGGAGTTTTGTTTAAATTATTTGCGAATTTGTTTTTGATCTTTTGATCATAGGACTGGGCATCCCAGTTACCAGCCATTTTCTCGTGAATGATGAGCGGAGTCCACTCATCGTGAGAATAACCCACCTAGCATGGAAGATACTGACAGCCCCTAGTCGCTACATGAGCGATTCGGGCATACAAAACAGATTATTATTTGAAGGTTTAGAGTTTGGCACATGCAAATTTACTTGGAACGGCAGGTAAATACCGCATATAGGTAGATATGGTGGACACTCATGGAAGAAACTTGGTTCAAGGAATTTGGATGCACAAGCAGTATTCCCGCTTAGTACAGATATTTTGGCTAGCAAAGGATTCTAAATAGCAAGCACCACATGTTAGAGGATCCATAACAATATAACTTCTATACAAATATACCCAAGCATAACTCATTATGTTGTCTTCCTTGTCCAACTTCAACTAATTTGCTCAGGTTTGAAAATAATTAATGGGGCTCACAATCATAGAAGATGTCCAAGATAGTATATTTATATGTGAAATCTCTCTTCCTTCAATATTCTTTCATGAATTGTTCAAGTGACCAATACAATGTTTGCTAACCTTCAATAAATTTACCACCTCTACTTCTTATATGTGAAGTCATTACTCCTCATGGGAAAGGCATATGAAACATATATAATTTTAGATTTATGACATTCAAATCATTCAACCATTTACTCATAGGATATAAGTGAAGCACACGAGTAAATGACAAACTACTCCAAAAAGATATAAGTGAAGATCAATGAGTAGTTAAATAATTATGCAACTATGTGAAGACTCTCTCTCATTTAAGAATTTCAGATCTTGGGATATTATTCAAACAGCAAGCAAAACAAAATAAAACGACATTTCAAGGATAGCACTCATCATGTGAAGAAGCAAAAACTTAGGCTCAACCGATACTAACCGATAATTGTTGAAGAAGAAAGGTGGGATGCCTACCGGGGCATCCCCAAGCTTAGATGCTTGAGACTTCTTGAAATATTATCTTGGGGTGCCTTGGGCATCCCCAAGCTTGAGCTTTTGTGTCTCCTTAATTCCTCTCATATCACGGTCTCCCTAAATCTCAAAAGCTTCAACCACACAAAACTCAACAAGGACTCGTGAGATAAGTTAGTATAAACCAATGCAAAAACCTTATCATACTCTACTGTAGCAAATCACTAAAATTATTATTCAACATTGCATACTAAATGCCTCTGCATATTTAATACTCCTATCCTCAAATAGAATCATTAAACAAGCAAACATATGCAAACAATGCAAACATAACAGCAATCTGCCAAAACAGTACAGTCTGTAAAGAATGCAAGATTCATCATACTTCCCTAACGCCAAACATTATGAAATTCTACCACACTGTAGAAAATTTATCAGAGCTCAATATGCAAAAAGTTTCAACATTTTATCATATTCTGACTTTTCTAGGGAATTTTTGCAACAGCGGTAAACTTTCTGTTTTGAAACAGCAACATGTATACTTGCAAAATAAGCATGGTAAAGGCTATCCTTGAAATTTTTATTGAAAATAGAGATGCAAAACATTATTCTAAATAACAGAAAGCAAATACTAACAAAATAAAATGATGCTCCAAGCAAAACACATATCATGTGGTGAATAAAAATATAGCTCCAAGTAAAGTTACCGATGAACGAAGACGAAAGAGGGGATGCCATCCGGGGCATCCCCAAGCTTAGGCTCTTGGTTGTCCTTTAATATTACCTTGGGGTGCCTTGGTCATCGCCAATCTTAGGCTCTTTCCACTCCTTATTCCATAGTCCATCGATTTTTTACCCAAAACTTGAAAACTTCACAACACAAAACTTAACAGAAAATCTCGTGAGCTCCGTTAGCGAAAGAAAAGAAAACACCACTTCAAGGTACTGTAATGGACTCATTCTTTATTTGTATTGGTGTTAAAGCTACTGTATTCCAACTTCTCTATGGTTTAAAAACTATTTTACTAGCCATAGATTCATCAAAATAAGCAAACAACACACGAAAAACAGAATCTGTCAAAAACAGAACAGTCTGTTGTAATCTGTAACTAACGCAAACTTCTGGAACTCAAAAAATTCTACCAAAATAGGAAGACCTAGATAATTTTATTATTGATCTACTGCAATTGGAATCAGTATTTTATCACGTTCTGGTGATTTTAAACAATTGTTTTTGTGAACAGAAAGTTTCTGGAATTTTCAGCAAGATCAAATAACTATCATCCAAGAAGATCCTATAGGTCTTACTTGGCACAAACACTAATTAAAACATAAAATCACATCTAACCAGAGGCTAGATGATTTATTTATTACTAAACAGAACCAAAAAAGCAAGGAACAAAAATAAAATTGGGTTGCCTCCCAACAAGCGCTTACGTTTAACGCCCCTAGCTAGGCATGATGATTTCAATGATGCTCACATAAAAGATAAGAATCGAAACATAAAGAGAGCATCATGAAGAATATGACTAGCACATTTAAGTCTAACCCACTTCCTATGCATAGGTATTTTGTAAACAAACAACTTATTGGAGCAAGAATCATCTAGCATAGGAAGAAAAAACAAGCATAGCTTCAAGATTTTCAACACATAGAGAGGAAACATGATATTATTGCAATATGTAGAAGCATATGATCCTCTCTCATAATAATTTTCAGTAGCATCATGAATGAATTCAACCATATAACCAGCACATAAAGCATTCTTTTCATGATCTACTTGCATAGAAATTTTACTACTCTCCACATAAGCAAATTTCTTCTCATGAATAGTAGTGGGAGCAAACTCAACAAAATAACTATCATGTGAAGCATAATCCAATTGAAAATTAAAATCATGATGACAAGTTTCATGGTTATCTTTATTCTTTATAGCATACGTGTCATCACAATAATCATCATAAATAGGAGGCATGCTTTCATCATAATAAATTTGCTCATCAAAACTTGGGGGACTAAACATACCATCTTCATCAAACATAGCATCCCCAAGCTTGTGGCTTTGCATATCATTAGCATCATGGGTATTCAAAGAATTCATACTAACAACATTGCAATCATGCTCATCATTCACATATTTTATGCCAAGCATTCTATGTAGTTCTTCTTCTAACACTTGAGCACAATTTTCCTTTCCATCATTTTCACGAAAGATATTAAAAAGATGAAGCATATGAGGCACCCTTAATTCCATTTTTTTGTTTTCTTTTATAGACTAAACTAGTGATAAAACAAGATACTAAAAGATTCGATTGCAAGATCTAAAGATATACCTTCAAGCACTCACCTCCCCGGCAACGGCGCCAGAAAAGAGCTTGATGTCTACTACGCAACCTTCTTGTAGACGTTGTTGGGCCTCCAAGTGCAGAGGTTTGTAGGACAGTAGCAAATTTCCCTCAAGTGGATGACCTAAGGTTTATCAATCCGTGGGAGGCGTAGGATGAAGATGGTCTCTCTCAAGCAACCCTGCAACCAAATAACAAAGAGTCTCTTGTGTCCCCAACACACCCAATACAATGGTAAATTGTATAGGTGCACTAGTTTGGCGAAGAGATGGTGATACAAGTGCAATATGGATGGTAGATATGGGTATTTGTAATCTGAAAATATAAAAACAGCAAGGTAACTAATGATAAAAGTGAGCACAAACGGTATTGCAATGCTAGGAAACAAGGCCTAGGGTTCATACTTTCACTAGTGCAAGTTCTCTCAACAATAATAACATAATTGGATCATATAACTATCCCTCAACATGCAACAAAGAGTCACTCCAAAGTCACTAATAGCGGAGAACAAACGAAGAGATTATGGTAGGGTACGAAACCACCTCAAAGTTATTCTTTCTGATCGATCTATTCAAGAGTCCGTAGTAAAATAACACGAAGCTATTCTTTCCGTTCGATCTATCATAGAGTTCGTACTAGAATAACACCTTAAGACACAAATCAACCAAAACCCTAATGTCACCTAGATACTCCAATGTCACCTCAAGTATCCGTGGGTATGATTATACGATATGCATCACACAATCTCAGATTCATCTATTCAACCAACACAAAGAACTTCAAAGAGTGCCCCAAAGTTTCTACCGGAGAGTCAAGACGAAAACGTGTGCCAACCCCTATGAATAAGTTCACGGAACTCGCAAGTTGATCACCAAAACATACATCAAGTGGATCACGTGATATCCCATTGTCACCACAGATAAGCACGTGCAAGACATACATCAAGTGTTCTCAAATCCTTAAAGACTCAATCCGATAAGATCACTTCAAAGGGAAAACTCAATCCATTACAAGAGAGTAGAGGGGGAGAAACATCATAAGATCCAACTATAATAGCAAAGCTCGCGATACATCAAGATCATACCACCTCAAAAACACGAAAGAGAGAGAGATCAAACACATAGCTACTGGTACATACCCTCAGCCCCGAGGGTGAACTACTCCCTCCTCGTCATGGAGAGCACCGGGATGATGAAGATGGCCACCGGTGAGGGATCCCCCCTCCGGCAGGGTGCCGGAACAGGGTCCCAATTGGTTTTTGGTGGCTACAGAGGCTTGTGGCGACGGAACTCCAGATCTATTCTGCTCCCCGATGTTTTTAGGGTATATTGATATATATAGGCGAAAGAAGTCGGTCAGGGGAGCCACGAGGGGCCCACAAGGGTGGGGGGTGCGCCCGGGGGGGGGGGGGGGCAGGCGCGCCTCTCTGCCTCGTGGCCACCTCGAAGCTTTCCTAACTTCAACTTCAAGTCTCCTGGATCATGTTCGTTCCAAAAATCACGCTCTCGAAGGTTTCATTCCGTTTGGACTCCGTTAGATATTCCTTTTCTGCGAAACACTGAAATAGGCAAGAAAACAACAATTTGGGCTGGGCCTCCGGTTAATAGGTTAGTCCCAGAAATAATATAGAAGTGTTTAGTAAAGCCCATAAACATCCAAAACAGATAATAAAATAGCATGAATACTTCATAAATTATAGATACGTTGGAGACGTATCAGCGTGCGAAGCCTCTGGCCACTGCTCCTCCTGCACCAAGTGTGCATTCTGAAGATCTTTCTCGCATCTCCAAGACTGAGAAGAAGAAGAAGCCCATTTAGATTACTGGTCAAGCACTGACCCCAGGTGCCGTTCTGAGGAATGAGAACGAAGCCATTGATCTGTCAAGTGATGACGACCTTGGCGATGATGCTCTCGAGCTGCTGATAAAGAGCAAGCAAGAGGCGGAAATCTTCAACGATCTTCCCCTTTTCGATGTGGACATCCTGAACAAGTTCATTGATGAGTGGTTTGACAGCCCAAACCTCAGTTTTGATGATCTTCAGCTCCCAATTGGCCTCAGCGTCTCCTTCCACGGAGCCATTGCTCCTGAGCTGGCTCTAGCTCAGAGAATTGTTGAACTTAAGAACAAAATTGACTATGAAAAAACCCAGTTCAAGAAGCATATGGCCAAGCTCAGTGTGACTGATGTCCACGACGTCAAGCAAATGATGCATGAGCTCAAGGAGGCGTTTCACAAGAAACGTGACGAAGCCAAAGATTCTCGAGAGCGCATGAAACTCCTCGCTGCCAAATGTGTTCAAGCTTACAATGAAGCCGAGAAGCGCAAGGCACTTGGGCGTCCTGGCATCGACCCCAAGATGGCTGCCAAGAAGAAGAAGCCTGTTGTGGCCCCAGCTGAAGCATCCAGGCAGGAAGAACCTCACATTGTCTTCCCCGCCAGTATGACAGGCGTGAAGCCAAAGGTCCCCACAGTAGCTTCAGAACTCAAGAAAACAAGGACAGCTGAAGCCGAAGCCAGAAAGCGCAAGTCCAAGAACACCACTGACGATGCTCCACCAACCAAGAAAATAAAGACAAAGAAGAAAGATCGGGCTACTCCCACAGAGCCCCTTGTCGTCGAGCCAATCTCTGTTGCTCGTCCTGCGTCCACACATCAAGAGCGTCGTTTGATAGTTCACGAGCCTGCTACTACAGAGGCTCCTGAAGCTCAAGAAGATCCAGCTGTTGACCACACCGCAGCTGAAGACATTGGTCCCCAAGACAATGTAGATGACGATGAAGTCCTTCCTCAGATCGAGCACCAAATGGTATCATCGCCTATTCTCACGAACAACGAACTCATCAGCATTGGTCGTCCTCTGACGCCAATTGCTCAGGATGATTCATGGGCTGATCACCCTCAAGACTCCCCCCGTGAATAAGAATCACCAAGTACTCCCCCAACTCAAGTCACCCTCCGGTACTTGATGATGACAACTTTGAGGCCCAGCCAACTCCCTCTCCACAAGCGTCGCCCGCATTTCACAGGCTTCGCAAAGGACCAAGGCCCCAAGTCACTCTTTCGAGTGTTCCAGAAGGAGAAGAGCACCACCACTCAGTATCATGCCAAGTGTTTCCTGAAGCCACTCCAACTGTGAACATCTCAGAGTCTGAAGCCAACGCTACTGAAGACATTCCGGCTGCATCAGCCGATGAACAAGAAGAACCCCGTCAAGAAGAAGAACGTGTTGCTACACCCCCGTCCAACCAAGAAGTTGTTCTCGAGGAGAACGTGTCCGACCCTCCAGCTACTCAAGTGGAGGTTGATAACATTGAGGCGGCCACCAACACCAATACTGAAGCCACTGACGTTGTCATGACTGAAGCAAATGTGGCGCCTGAAGTCAATGTGGCGCCTGAAGTTAATGAGCCTGAAGCTTCTAATTGTTGGGGATCGTTGGAGAAATTGAATTTTTTCTACGCATCACCAAGATCAATCTATGGAGAGACTAGCAACGAGAGAGGGGGGAGTGCATCTTCATACCCTTGAAGATCGCGATGCGGAAGCATTACAAGAACGCGGATGAAGGAGTCGTACTCGTAGCGATTCAGATCGCGGTTGATTCCGATCTAAGCGCCGAACAACGGCGCCTCCGCGTTCAACACACGTACAGCCCGGGGACGTCTCCTCCTTCTTGATCTAGCAAGGGGAGAGGAGAAGTTGAGGGAGAGATCCGGCAGGAGGACGGCGTGGTGGTGGAGCTTGCAGTTCTCCGGCAGGGCTTCGCCAAGCACTACGGAGGAGGAGGTGTTGGGGAGGGAGAGGGCTGCGCCAGGGGAAGGGGTGCGGCTCCCATGCGCCTCCCCACTATATATAGGGGTGGAGGGGGCTGGTTTCTTGCCCTCAAGTCCATTGGGGCGTTGGCAAAGGTGGGGGAAAGAAATCCCATCATTTCCCTTCCCCACCGATTGTTATACCCCTTTTTTTAGGGATCTTGATCTTATCCCTTCGGGATATGATCTTATTCCTTCTAAGGGGGTATCTTGGTGCGCCTTGACCAGGGGTGTGGGGCCTTTCCCCCACTACCCACGTTCATGTGGGTCCCCCCATGCAGGTGGGCCCCACTCCAGAACCTTCTAGAACCTTCCCGGTACAATACCGAAAAATCCCGAACATTTTCCGGTGGCCAAAATAGGACTTCCCATATATAAATCTTTACCTCCGGACCATTCCGGAACTCCTCGTGACGTCCGGGATCTCATCCGGGACTCCGAACAACATTCGGTAACTGCACACTAATTCCCATAACAACTCTAGCGTCACCGAACCTTAAGTGTGTAGACCCTACGGGTTCGGGAATCATGCAGACATGACCGAGACAGCTCTCTGGCCAATAACCAACAGCGGGATCTGGATACCCATGTTGGCTCCCACATGTTCCATGATGATCTCATCGGATGAACCACGATGTCGGGGATTCAATCAATCCTGTATACAATTCCCTTTGTCAATCGGTACGTTACTTGCCCGAGATTCGATCGTCGGTATCCCAATACCTCGTTCAATCTCGTTACCGGCAAGTCACTTTTACTCGTTCCGTAACACATCATCCCGTGATCAAACTCTTTGGTCACATTGAGCTCATTATGATGATGTCCTACCGAGTGGGCCCAGAGATACCTCTCCGTCACACGGAGTGACAAATCCCAGTCTCGATTCGTGCCAACCCAACAGACACTTTCGGAGATACCCGTAGTGTGCCTTTATAGCCACCCAGTTACGTTGTGACGTTTGGCACACCCAAAGCATTCCTACGGTATCCGGGAGTTGCACAATCTCATGGTCTAAGGAAATGATACTTGACATTAGAAAAGCTTTAGCAGACGAACTA
Organism: Triticum aestivum; assembly: GCF_018294505.1. Classification (NCBI taxonomy): domain Eukaryota; kingdom Viridiplantae; phylum Streptophyta; class Magnoliopsida; order Poales; family Poaceae; genus Triticum; species Triticum aestivum. The sequence continues at coordinate 310,936,392 of NC_057802.1, forward strand.
CACGATCTTGTGCTATGCTTAGGATTGGGTCTTGTCCATCACATCATTCTCCTAATGATGTGATCCCGTTATCAACGACATCCAATGTCCATGGTCAGGAAACCGTAACCATCTATTGATCAACGAGCTAGTCAACTAGAGGCTTACTAGGGACATATTGTGGTCTACGTATTCACACATGTATTACGGTCTCCGGTTAATACAATTATAGCATGAACAATAGACAATTATCATGAACAAGGAAATATAATAATAACCATTTTATTATTGCCTCTAGGGCATATTTCCAACAGTCTACCACTTGCACTAGAGTCAATAATCTAGTTCACATCACTATGTGATTGTAATGAATCCAACACCCATGGGGTTTGATCATATCTCGCTTGTGAGAGAGGTTATTAGTCAACGGGTCTGAACCTTTCAGATCCGTGTGTGCTTTACAAATCTCTATGTCATCTTGTGGATGCAGCTACCATGCTACTTGGAGCTATTCCAAATAACTGCTCTACTATACGAATCCGGTTTACTACTCAGAGTCATCCGGATTAGCGTCAAAGTTTGCATCGACGTAACCCTTTACGACGAACTCTTTTACCACCTCCATAATCGAGAAAATTCATTAGTCCACTAGTTACTAAGGATAAGTTTGACTGCTGTCATGTGATCCATTCCTGGATCACTCTTGTACCCCTTGATTGACTCATGGCAAGGCACACTCCAGGTGCGGTACACAACATAGCATACTGTAGAGCCTACGTCTAAAGCATAGGGGACGACCTTCATCCTTTCTCTCTCTTCTGCCGTGGTCAGATCTTGAGTCTCACTCAATGCTCACACCTTATAACACAGCCAAGAACTCCTTTGCTGATCTTATTTGAACTCCTTCAAAATCTTGTCACGGTATGTATTCATTTGAAAGTACTATTAAGCGTTTTTTGATCTATCCTTATAGATCTCGATGCTCAATGTTCATGTAGCTTAATCCAAGTTTTCCATTGAAAAACACTTTTCAAATAACCCTATATGCTTTCCAGAAATTCTACATCATTGCTGATCAACAATATGCCAATAACATATACTCATCAGAAATTCTATAGTGCTCCCACTCACTTCTTTGGAAATACAAGTTTCTCATAAACTTTGTATAAACCCAAAATCTTTGATCATCTCATCAAAGCGTATATTCCAACTCCAAGATGCTTACTCCAGTCCTTAGAAGGATTCCTGGAGCTTTGCATACTTGTTAGCATCTTTTAGGATTGACAAAAACCTTCTGGTTGTATCACATACAACCTTTCCTCAAGAAAATTGTCGAGGAAACAATGTTTTGACATCCTATCTGCAAGATTTCATAAATAATGCAGTAACTGCTAATACAATTCCAACAGACTCTTAGCATCGCTACGAGTGAGAAAGTCTCACCGCAGTCAACTCCTTGAACTTGTCGAAAAACATCTTAACGACAAGTCAAGCTTTCTTAATGGTGATACTTACCATCATTGTCCGTCTTCCTTTTAAAATCCATCTGTACCCAATAGCCTTACGACCATCAAGTAGTTCTTCCAAAGTCTATACTTTGTTTTCACACATGGATCCTCTCGGATTTTATGGCCTCGAGCCATTTGTCAGAATCCGGGCCCACCATCGTTTCTCCATAGCTCGTAGGTTCATTGTTGTCTAGCAACATGACCTCCAAGACAGGATTACGTACCACTCTGAAATAGTACGCATCCTTGTCGACCTACGAGGTTTGGTAGTGACTTGATCCAAATTTCATGATCACTATCATCAGCTTCCACTTCAATTGGTGTAGGCGCTACAGGAACAACTTCTTGTGCCCTGCTACACACTGGTTGAAGTGACGGTTCAATAACCTCATCAAGTCTCCACCATCCGCCCACCCAATTCTTTTGAGAGAAACTTTTCCTCGAGAAAGGACCCGTTTCTAGAAACAATCACTTTTGCTTCCGGATCCGAAATAGGAGGTATACCCAACTGTTTTGGGTGTCCTATGAAGATGCATTTATCCGCTTTGGGTTCGAGCTTATCAGGCTAAACCCTTTTCACATAAGCGTCGCAGCCCCAAACTTTTAAGAAATGACAGCTTAGGTTTCTCTAAACCATAGTTCATACGGTGTCATCTCAACGGAATTACGTGGTGCCCTATTTAAAGTGAATGCGGTTGTCTCTAATGCCTAACCCATAAACGATAGTGGTAATTCGATAAGAGACATCATGGTTTGCACCACATCCAATAGGGTGCAGCTATGATGTTCGGACACACCATCACACTATGGTGTTCCAGGCGGCATTAGTTGTGAAACAATTTCCACAATGTCTTAGTTGCGTACCAAACACGTAACTCAGATATTCATCTCTATGATCATATCATAGACATTTTATCCTCTTGTCACGACGATCTTCAACTTCACTCTGAAATTACTTGAACCTTTCAATAATTCAGACTTGTGTTTCATCAAGTAAATATACTTAGAATCTACTCAAATCATCTGTGAAGTAAGAGCATAACGATATTCACTGCGTGCCTCATCACTCATTGGATTGCACACATCAAATGTATTACTTCCAACAAGTTGCTCTCTTGTTTCATCTCACTGAAAATGAGGCCTTTCAGTCATCTTGCCCATGAGGTATGATTTGCATGTCTCAAGTGATTCAAAATCAAGTGAGTCCAAACGATCCATCTGCATGGAGTTTCTTCATGCGTATAAACCAATAGACATGGTTCGCATGTCTCAAACTTTTCAAAAAACGAGTGAGTCCAAAGATCCATCAACATGGAGCTTCTTCATGCGTTTTATACCAATATGACTCAAATGGCAGTGCCACAAGTATGTGGTACTATCATTACTATCTTATATCTTTTGGCCTGAACATGTGTATCACTACGATCGAGATTCAATGAACCATTCATTTTAGGTGCAAGACCATTGAAGGTATTATTCAAATAAATAGAGTAACCATTATTCTCCTTAAATGAATAACTGTATTGCGATAAACATAATCCAATCATGTCTATGCTCAACGCAAACACCAAATAACAATTATTTAGGTTTAACACCAATCTCGATGGTAGAGGGAGCATGCGATGCTTGATCACATCAACCTTGGAAACACTTCCAACACATATCGTCATCTCACCTTCAGCTAGTATCCGTTCATTCCGTAGCTTTTTATTTCGAGTTACTACCACTTAGGAACCGAACCGGTATTTAATACCCTGGTGCTACTAGGAGTACTAGTAAAGTACACATTATAATGTATATCCAATATACTTCTATCGGCCTTGCCAGCCTTCTCATATACCAAGTATCTAGGGTAGTTCTGCTTCAGTGACCGTTCCCCTCATTTCAGAAGCACTTAGTCTCGGGTTTGGGTTCAACCTTGGGTTTCTTCACTAGAGCAGCAACTAATTTGCTGTTTCATGAAGTATCCCTTTCTTGCCCTTGCCCTTCTTGAAACTAGTGGTTTTACTAACCATCAAAAATTGATGCTCCTATTTGGTTTCTACTTTTGCGGTGTCGCGAATAGCTCAAGGATCATCATATCTATCCCTGATATGTTATAGTTCATCACGAAGCTCTAGTAGCTTGGTGGCAGTGACTTTGGAGAACCATCACTATCTCATCTGGAAGATTAACTCCCACTCGATTCAAGCGATTGTAGTACTCATACAATCTGAGCACATGCTCAACGATTGAGCTTTTCTCCTTAGTTTGCAGGCTTAAGAAACTTGTCAGAGGTCTCATACCTCTTGACGTGGGCACTAGCCTGAAATCCCAATTTCAGTCCTTGGAACATCTCATATGTTCTGCGATGTTTCAAAAACGTCTTTGGTGCCTCAATTCTAAACCATTTAGCATTACGCACTGAACTATCATGTAGTCATCAAAACGTGTATGTCAGATGTTCGCAACATCCACAACCGACGCTCGAGGTTCAGCACACTGAGCGGTGCATTAAGGACATAATCCTTCTGCGCAGCAATGAGGACAATCCTCAGTTTACGGACCCAGTCCGCATAATTGCTACTGTCAACTCTCAACTAAATTTCTCTAGGAACAAATCTAAAACAGTAGAACCAAAGCGTGAGCTACGACATAATTTGCAAAGACCTTTGACTATGTTCATGATAATTAAGTTCATCTAATCAAATTATTTAATAAACTCCCACTCAGATAGACATCCCTCTAGTCATCTAAGTGATACATGATCCGAGTCAACTAGGCCGTGTCCGATCATCACGTGAGACGGACTAGTCATCATCGGTGAACATCTTCATGTTGATCGTATCCACTATACGACTCATGTTCGACCTTTCGGTCTCTTGTGTTCCGAGGCCATGTCTGTACATGCTAGGCTCGTCAAGTCAACCTAAGTGTTTTGCATGTGTAAATCTGGCTTACACCCGTTGTATGCGAACGCTAGAATCTATCACACCCGATCATCACGTGGTGCTTCGAAACAGCGAACTTTCGCAATGGTGCACAGTTAGGGGGGACACTTTCTTGAAATTTTATGAGGGATCATCTTATTTATGCTACCGTCGTTCTAAGCAAATAAGATGTAAAAACATGATAAACATCACATGCAATCAAATAGTGACATGATATGGCCAATATCATTTTGCTCCTTTTGATCTCCATCTTCGGGGCGCCATGATCATCATCGTTACCGCCATGACACCATGATCTCCATCATCGTGTCTTCATGAAGTTGTCTCGCCAACTATTACTTCTACTACTATGGCTAACGGTTAGCAATAAAGTAAAGTAATTACATGGCGTTTTCACGCTGGTCATATAAAAAATTAAGACAACTCCTATGGCTCCTGCCGGTTGTCATACTCATCGACATGCAAGTCGTGATTCCTATTACAAGAACATGATCAATCTCATACATCACATATATCATTCATCACGTCCTTTTGTCCATATCACATCACACGGCATATGCTGCAAGAACAAGTTAGACGTCCTCTAATTGTTGTTGCAAGTTTTTACGTGGCTGCTATAGGTTTCTAGCAAGAACGTTTCTTACCTACGCCAAAACCACAACATGATATGCCAATTTCTATTTACCCTTCATAAGGACCCTTTTCATCGAATCCGATCTGACTAAAGTGGGAGAGACAGACACCCGCTAGCCACCTTATGCAACTAGTGCATGTCAGTCGGTGGAACCTGTCTCACGTAAGCGTACGTGTAAGGTCGGTCCGGGCCGCTTCATCCCACGATGCCGCCGAATCAAGATAAGACTAGTAACGACAAGTAAATTGACAAAATCAACGCCCACAACAACTTGTGTTCTACTCGTGCATAGAAACTACGCATAGACCTAGCTCATGATGCCACTGTTGGGGATCGTTGGAGAAATTAAAAAAATTCTACGCATCACCAAGATCAATCTATGGAGAGACTAGCAACGAGAGAGAGGGGAGTGCATCTTCATACCCTTGAAGATCGCGATGCGGAAGCGTTACAAGAACGCGGATGAAGGAGTCGTACTCGTAGCGATTCAGATCGCGGTTGATTCTGATCTAAGAGCCGAACAACGCCGCCTCCGCGTTCAACACACGTACAGCCCGGGGACGTCTCCTCCTTCTTGATCCAGCAAGGGGAGAGGAGAAGTTGAGGGAGAGCTCCGGCAGCACGACGGCGTGGTGGTGGAGCTTGCAGTTCTCCGGCAGGGCTTCGCCAAGCACTACTAGGAGGAGGAGGTGTTGGGGAGGGAGAGGGCTGCGCCAGGGGAAGGGGTGCGGCTCCCATGCGCCTCCCCACTATATATAGGGGTGGAGGGGGCTGGTTTCTTGCCCTCCAAGTCCATTGGGGCGTTGGCAAAGGTGGGGGATAGAAATCCCATCATTTCCCTTCCCCACCGATTGTTATCCCCCGTTTTTAGGGATCTTGATCTTATCCCTTCGGGATATGATCTTATTCCTTCTAAGGGGGGATCTTGGTGCGCCTTGACCAGGGGTGTGGGGCCTTGCCCCCACTACCCACGTTCATGTGGGTCCCCCCATGCAGGTGGGCCCCACTCCGGAACCTTCTAGAACCTTCCCGGTACAATACCGAAAAATCCCGAACATTTTCCGGTGGCCAAAATAGGACTTCCCATATATAAATCTTTACCTCCGGACCATTCCGGAACTCCTCGTGACGTCCGGGATCTCATCCGGGACTCCGAACAACATTCGGTAACTGCACACTAATTCCCATAACAACTCTAGCATCACCGAACCTTAAGTGTGTAGACCCTACGGGTTCGGGAATCATGCAGACATGACCGAGACAGCTCTCTGGCCAATAACCAACAGCGGGATCTGGATACCCATGTTGGCTCCCACATGTTCCACGATGATCTCGTCGGATGAACCACGATGTCGGGGATTCAATCAATCCTGTATACAATTCCCTTTGTCAATCGGTACGTTACTTGCCCGAGATTCGATCGTCGGTATCCCAATACCTCGTTCAATCTCGTTACCGGCAAGTCACTTTTACTCGTTCCGTAACACATCATCCCATGATCAACTCTTTGGTCACATTGAGCTCATTATGATGATGTCCTACCGAGTGGGCCCAGAGATACCTCTCCGTCACACGGAGTGACAAATCCCAGTCTCGATTCGTGCCAACCCAACAGACACTTCCGGTGATACCCGTAGTGTGCCTTTATAGCCACCCAGTTACGTTGTGACGTTTGGCACACCCAAAGCATTCCTATGGTATCCGGGAGTTGCACAATCTCATGGTCTAAGGAAATGATACTTGACATTAGAAAAGCTTTAGCAGACGAACTACACGATCTTGTGCTATGCTTAGGATTGGGTCTTGTCCATCACATCATTCTCCTAATGATGTGATCCAGTTATCAACGACATCCAATGTCCATGGTCAGGAAACCGTAACCATCTATTGATCAACGAGCTAGTCAACTAGAGGCTTACTAGGGACATATTGTGGTCTACGTATTCACACATGTATTACGGTCTCCGGTTAATACAATTATAGCATGAATAATAGACAATTATCATGAACAAGGAAATATAATAATAACCATTTTATTATTGCCTCTAGGGCATATTTCCAACAGTCTACCACTTGCACTATAGTCAATAATCTAGTTCACATCACTATGTGATTGTAATGAATCCAACACCCATGGGGTTTGATCATATCTCGCTTGTGAGAGAGGTTATTAGTCAACGGGTCTGAACCTTTCAGATCCGTGTGTGCTTTACAAATCTCTATGTCATCTTGTAGATGCAGCTACCATGCGCTACTTGGAGCTATTCCAAATAACTGCTCTACTATACGAATCCGGTTTACTACTCAGAGTCATCCGGATTAGTGTCAAAGTTTGCATCGACGTAACCCTTTACGACGAACTCTTTTACCACCTCCATAATCGAGAAAATTCCTTAGTCCACTAGTTACTAAGGATAAGTTTGACCGCTGTCATGTGATCCATTCCTGGATCACTCTTGTACCCCTTGATTGACTCATGGCAAGGCACACTTCAGGTGCGGTACACAGCATAGCATACTGTAGAGCCTACGTCTAAAGCATAGGGGACGACCTTCGTCCTTTCTCTCTCTTCTGCCGTGGTCAGATCTTGAGTCTCACTCAATGCTCACACCTTATAACACAGCCAAGAACTCCTTCTTTGCTGATCTTATTTGAACTCCTTCAAAATCTTGTCACGGTATGTATTCATTTGAAAGTACTATTAAGCGTTTTTTGATCTATCCTTATAGATCTTGATGCTCAATGTTCAAGTAGCTTAATCCAGGTTTTCCATTGAAAAACACTTTTCAAATAACCCTATATGCTTTCCAGAAATTCTACATCATTTCTGATCAACAATATGTCAACAACATATACTCATCAGAAATTCTATAGTGCTCCCACTCACTTCTTTGGAAATACAAGTTTCTCATAAACTTTGTATAAACCCAAAATCTTTGATCATCTCATCAAAGCGTATATTCCAACTCCGAGATGCTTACTCCAGTCCTTAGAAGGATTGCTGGAGCTTTGCATACTTGTTAGCATCTTTTAGGATTGACAAAAACCTTCTGGTTGTATCACATACAACCTTTCCTCAAGAAAATTGTCGAGGAAACAATGTTTTGACATCCTATCTGCAAGATTTCATAAATAATGCAGTAACTGCTAATACAATTCCAACAGACTCTTAGCATCGCTACGAGTGAGAAAGTCTCACCGCAGTCAACTCCTTGAACTTGTCGGAAAACATCTTAACGACAAGTCGAGCTTTCTTAATGGTGATACTTACCATCATTGTCCGTCTTCCTTTTAAAATCCATCTGTACCCAATAGCCTTACGACCATCAAGTAGTTCTTCCAAAGTCTATACTTTGTTTTCACACATGGATCCTCTCGGATTTTATGGCCTCGAGCCATTTGTCGGAATCCGGGCCCACCATCGTTTCTCCATAGCTCGTAGGTTCATTGTTGTCTAGCAACATGACCTCCAAGACAGGATTACGTACCACTCTGAAATAGTACGCATCCTTGTCGACCTACGAGGTTTGGTAGTGACTTGATCCGAAGTTTCATGATCACTATCATCAGCTTCCACTTCAATTGGTGTAGGCGCTACAGGAACAACTTCCTGTGCCCTGCTACACACTGGTTGAAGTGACGGTTCAATAACCTCATCAAGTCTCCACCATCCTCCCACCCAATTCTTTCGAGAGAAACTTTTCCTCGAGAAAGGACCCGTTTCTAGAAACAATCACTTTTGCTTCCGGATCCGAAATAGGAGGTATACCCAACTGTTTTGGGTGTCCTATGAAGATGCATTTATCCGCTTTGGGTTCGAGCTTATCAGGCTAAACCTTTTCACATAAGCGTCGCAGCCCCAAACTTTTAAGAAATGACAGCTTAGGTTTCTCTAAACCATAGTTCATACGGTGTCATCTCAACGGAATTACGTGGTGCCCTATTTAAAGTGAATGCGGTTGTCTCTAATGCCTAACCCATAAACGATAGTGGTAATTCGATAAGAGACATCATGGTTTGCACCACATCCAATAGGGTGCAGCTATGATGTTCGGACACACCATCACACTATGGTGTTCCAGGCGGCATTAGTTGTGAAACAATTTCCACAATGTCTTAGTTGTGTACCAAACACGTAACTCAGATATTCATCTCTATGATCATATCATAGACATTTTATCCTCTTGTCACGACGATCTTCAACTTCACTCTGAAATTACTTGAACCTTTCAATAATTCAGACTTGTGTTTCATCAAGTAAATATACTTAGAATCTACTCAAATCATCTGTGAAGTAAGAGCATAACGATATTCACTGCGTGCCTCAGCACTCATTGGATTGCACACATCAAATGTATTACTTCCAACAAGTTGCTCTCTTGTTTCATCTCACTGAAAACGAGGCCTTTCAGTCATCTTGCCCATGTGGTATGATTTGCATGTCTCAAGTGATTCAAAATCAAGTGAGTCCAAACGATCCATCTGCATGGAGTTTCTTCATGCGTATAAACCAATAGACATGGTTCGCATGTCTCAAACTTTTCAAAAAACGAGTGAGTCCAAAGATCCATCAACATGGAGCTTCTTCATGCGTTTTATACCAATATGACTCAAATGGCAGTGCCACAAGTATGTGGTACTATCATTACTATCTTATATCTTTTGGCATGAACATGTGTATCACTACGATCGAGATTCAATGAACCATTCATTTTAGGTGCAAGACCATTGAAGGTATTATTCAAATAAACAGAGTAACCATTATTCTCCTTAAATGAATAACCGTATTGCGATAAACATAATCCAATCATGTCTATGCTCAACGCAAACACCAAATAACAATTATTTAGGTTTAACACCAATCTCGATGGTAGAGGGAGCATGCGATGCTTGATCACATCAACCTTGGAAACACTTCCAACACATATCGTCATCTCACCTTCAGCTAGTCTCCGTTTATTCCGTAGCTTTTTATTTCGAGTTACTACCACTTAGCAACCGAACCGGTATTTAATACCCTGGTGCTACTAGGAGTACTAGTAAAGTACACATTATAATGTATATCCAATATACTTCTATCGGCCTTGCCAGCCTTCTCATCTACCAAGTATCTAGGGTAGTTCTGCTTCAGTGACCGTTCCCCTCATTTCAGAAGCACTTAGTCTCGGGTTTGGGTTCAACCTTGGGTTTCTTCACTAGAGCAGCAACTGATTTGCCGTTTCATGAAGTATCCCTTTCTTGCCCTTGCCCTTCTTGAAACTAGTGGTTTTACTAACCATCAACAATTGATGCTCCTATTTGATTTCTACTTTTGCGGTGTCGCGAATAGCTCAAGGATCATCATATCTATCCCTGATATGTTATAGTTCATCACGAAGCTCTAGTAGCTTGGTGGCAGTGACTTTGGAGAACCATCACTATCTCATCTGGAAGATTAACTCCCACTCGATTCAAGCGATTGTAGTACTCATACAATCTGAGCACATGCTCAACGATTGAGCTTTTCTCCTTAGTTTGCAGGCTTAAGAAACTTGTCAGAGGTCTCATACCTCTTGACGTGGGCACTAGCCTGAAATCCCAATTTCAGTCCTTGGAACATCTCATATGTTCTGCGATGTTTCAAAAACGTCTTTGGTGCCTCAATTCTAAACCATTTAGCATTACGCACTGAACTATCATGTAGTCATCAAAACGTGTATGTCAGATGTTCGCAACATCCACAACCGACGCTCGAGGTTCAGCACACTGAGCGGTGCATTAAGGACATAATCCTTCTGCGCAGCAATGAGGATAATCCTCAGTTTACGGACCCAGTCCGCATAATTGCTACTGTCAACACTCAACTAAATTTCTCTAGGAACAAATCTAAAACAGTATAACCAAAGCGTGAGCTACGACATAATTTGCAAAGACCTTTGACTATGTTCATGATAATTAAGTTCATCTAATCAATTATTTAATGAACTCCCACTCAGATAGACATCCCTCTAGTCATCTAAGTGATACATGATCCGAGTCAACTAGGCCGTGTCCGATCATCACGTGAGACGGACTAGTCGTCATCGGTGAACATCTTCATGTTGATCATATCGACTATACGACTCATGTTCGACCTTTCGGTCTCTTGTGTTCCGACGCCATGTCTGTACATGCTAGGCTCGTCAAGTCAACCTAAGTGTTTTGCATGTGTAAATCTGGCTTACACCCGTTGTATGCGAACGTTAGAATCTATCACACCCGATCATCACGTGGTGCTTCGAAACAACGAACTTTCGCAACGGTGCACAGTTAGGGGGGACACTTTCTTGAAATTTTATGAGGGATCATCTTATTTATGCTACCGTCGTTCTAAGCAAATAAGATGTAAAACATGATAAACATCACATGCAATCAAATAGTGACATGATATGGCCAATATCATTTTGCTCCTTTTGATCTCCATCTTCGGGGCGCCATGATCATCATCGTCACCGGCATGACACCATGATCTCCATCATCGTGTCTTCATGAAGTTGTCTCGCCAACTATTACTTCTACTACTATGGCTAACGGTTAGCAATAAAGTAAAGTAATTACATGGCGTTTTCAACGCAGGTCATATAAAAATTAAGACAACTCCTATGGCTCCTGCCGGTTGTCATACTCATCGACATGCAAGTCGTGATTCCTATTACAAGAACATGATCAATCTCATACATCACATATATCATTAATCAGATCCTTTTGGCCATATCACATCACACGGCATATGCTGCAAGAACAAGTTAGACGTCCTCTAATTGTTGTTGCAAGTTTTTACGTGGCTGCTATAGGTTTCTAGCAAGAACGTTTCTTACCTACGCCAAAACCACAACATGATATGCCAATTTCTATTTACCCTTCATAAGGACCCTTTTCATCGAATCCGATCTGACTAAAGTGGGAGAGACAGACACCCGCTAGCCACCTTATGCAACTAGTGCATGCCAGTCGGTGGAACCTGTCTCACGTAAGCGTACGTGTAAGGTCGGTTCGGGCCGCTTCATCCCACGATGCCACCGAATCAAGATAAGACTAGTAACGACAAGTAAATTGACAAAATCAACGCCCACAACAACTTGTGTTCTACTCGTGCATAGAAACTACGCATAGACCTAGCTCATGATGCCACTGTTGGGGATCGTTGGAGAAATTAAAAAATTTCTACGCATCACCAAGATCAATCTATGGAGAGACTAGCAACGAGAGAGAGGGGAGTGCATCTTCATACCCTTGAAGACCGCGATGCGGAAGCATTACAAGAACGCGGATGAAGGAGTCATACTCGTAGCGATTCAGATCGCGGTTGATTCTGATCTAAGAGCCGAACAACGCCGCCTCCGCGTTCAACACACGTACAGCCCGGGGACGTCTCCTACTTCTTGATCCAGCAAGGGGAGAGGAGAAGTTGAGGGAGAGCTCCGGCAGCACGATGGCGTGGTGGTGGAGCTTGCAGTTCTCCGGCAGGGCTTCGCCAAGCACTACTAGGGAGGAGGAGGTGTTGGGGAGGGAGAGGGCTGCGCCAGGGGAAGGGGTGCGGCTCCCATGCGCCTGCCCACTATATATAGGGGTGGAGGGGGCTGGTTTCTTGCCCTCCAAGTCCATTGGGGCATTGGCAAAGGTGGGAGAAAGAAATCCCATCATTTCCCTTCCCCACCGATTGTTATCCCCCTTTTTTAGGGATCTTGATCTTATCCCTTCGGGATATGATCTTATTCCTTCTAAGGGGGGATCTTGGTGCGCCTTGACCAGGGGTGTGGGGCCTTGCCCCACTACCCACGTTCATGTGGGTCCCCCCATGCAGGTGGGCCCCACTCCGGAACCTTCTAGAACCTTCCCGGTACAATACCGAAAAATCCCGAACATTTTCCGGTGGCCAAAATAGGACTTCCCGTATATAAATCTTTACCTCCGGACCATTCCGGAACTCCTCGTGACATCCGGGATCTCATACGAGACTCCAAACAACATTCGGTAACTGCACACTAATTCCCATAACAACTCTAGCATCACCGAACCTTAAGTGTGTAGACCCTACGGGTTCGGGAATCATGCAGACATGACCGAGACAGCTCTCTGGCCAATAACCAACAGCGGGATCTGGATACCCATGTTGGCTCCCACATGTTCCACGATGATCTTGTCGGATGAACCACGATGTCGGGGATTCAATCAATCCTGTATACAATTCCCTTTGTCAATCGGTACGTTACTTGCCCGAGATTCGATCGTCGGTATCCCAATACCTCGTTCAATCTCGTTACCGGCAAGTCACTTTACTCGTTCCGTAATGCATGATCCCATGACTAACTACTTAGTCACATTGAGCTCATTATGATGATGCATTACCGAGTGGGCCCAGAGATACCTCTCCGTCACACGGAGTGACAAATCCCAGTCTCGATTCGTGCCAACCCAACAGACACTTTCGGAGATACCCGTAGTGTGCCTTTATAGCCACCCAGTTACGTTGTGACGTTTGGCACACCCAAAGCATTCCTATGGTATCCGGGAGTTGCACAATCTCATGGTCTAAGGAAATGATACTTGACATTAGAAAAGCTTTAGCAGACGAACTACACGATCTTGTGCTATGCTTAGGATTGGGTCTTGTCCATCACATCATTCTCCTAATGATGTGATCCCGTTATCAACGACATCCAATGTCCATGGTCAGGAAACCGTAACCATCTATTGATCAACGAGCTAGTCAACTAGAGGCTTACTAGGGACATATTGTGGTCTACGTATTCACACATGTATTACGGTCTCCGGTTAATACAATTATAGCATGAATAATAGACAATTATCATGAACAAGGAAATATAATAATAACCATTTTATTATTGCCTCTAGGGCATATTTCCAACACTAATGCACCTGAAGTCAATATTGCACCTGAAGCCATTATACCACTTGCACCTCACGTCAATGCCGATGCTCCTGTACCGCCTCCAAGGCCTCATACAATTGGGCTAGCTTTTGACCGCGGCCAACCTGTCATGGTTCGTTGGCCCATTCTGGTTCCTCCTCCTGCTCCCGGACCATAGTTCGACTATCATGTGGAGCACAGGACTCAGGTCCAGAAGCCAAAACCAAGGCTGCCAAGGTTTCCAGGTACTGCAACTTCACCAGGATCTTTCAATGTGCATGGCTTCATTGCACACAACACCTTCTTTGACAGCGACAAGAACCCATACTCGAAGCCAAGAATTTCATCTGATCGGTTCTGGAGCTATTAGCAACGCAGTTATTACTCTTGTGTTCTTTATGATCAAGGGCGCATCTTTCCCCATATGTGTCTAGACTGTGAAGCTATTGCTGGCCTGCCCTGCCTAGAAGAAGCCCTTGAAGGAAATATGCCCTAGAGGCAATAATAAAGTTATTATTTATTTCCTTATATCATGGTAAATGTTTATTATTCATGCTAGAATTGTATTAACTGGAAACATAATACTTGTGTGAATACATAGACAAACAGAGTGTCACTAGTATGCCTCTACTTGACTAGCTCATTGATCAAAGATGGTTATGTTTCCTAGCCATTGACATGAGTTGTCATTTGATTAACGGGATCACATCATTAGGAGAATGATGTGATTGACTTGACCCATTCCGTTAGCATAGCACTCGATCGTTTAGTATTCTGCTATTGCTTTCTTCATGACTTATACATGTTCCTATGACTATGAGATTATGCAACTCCCGTTTACCGGAGGAACACTTTGTGTGCTACCAAACGTCACAACGTAACTGGGTGATTATAAAGGTGCTCTACAGGTGTCTCCAAAGGTACTTGTTGGGTTAGCGTATTTCGAGATTAGGATTTGTCACTCCGATTGTCGGAGAGGTATCTCTGGGCCCACTCGGTAATGCACATCACTATAAGCCTTGCAAGCATTGCAACTAATGAGTTAGTTGCGGGATGATGTATTACGGAACGAGTAAAGAGACTTGCCGGTAAAGAGATTGAACTAGGTATTGAGATACCTATGATCGAATCTCGGGCAAGTAATATACCGATGACAAAGGGAACAACGTATGTTGTTATGCGGTCTGACCGATAAAGATCTTCATAGAATATGTAGGAGACAATATGGGCATCCAGGTCCTGCTATTGGTTATTGACAAGAGAGGTGTCTCGGTCATGTCTACTTAGTTCTCGAACCCGTAGGGTCCGCACGCTTAACTTTCGTTGGCGATATAGTACTATGAGTTATGTATGTTGGTGACCGAATGTTGTTCGGAATTTTGGATGAGATCACGGATATGACGAGGAACTCCGGAATAGTCCGGAAGTAGTGTTTGATCTCCGAAAAGGTTCCGGAATCCATCGGAAGGGGTTCCGGATGTTTCCCGAAATGTTTGGGCACAAGAACACTTTATCTGGGCCAAAGGGGAAAGCCCACGAGGTTTTTGGAAAGCGCAAAAGGAAGTTTTGCGGAGTCTAGGGGCCAGACGCCAGGGTCCCTGGCGTCTGGGTCCAGACGCCGGAAACCCTGGCGTCTGGCCCTGGAGTCCGAGAAGAACTCTTGCCTTTCGGGTGAAGCCGACTTTGTGGAGGCTTTTACTCCAAGTTTTGACCCCAAGGCTCAACATATAAATAGAGGGGTAGGGCTAGCACCCAAGACATATCAAGAAACACCAAGCCGTGTGCCGGCAACCCCATCTCCTCTAGTTTATCCTCCGTCATAGTTTCGTAGTGCTTAGGCGAAGCCCTGCGAAGATTGTTCTTCACCAACACCGTCACCACGCCGTCGTGCTGCCGGAACTCATCTACTACTTCGCCCCTCTTGCTGGATCGAGAAGGCGAGGAGGTCACCGAGCCGAATGTGTGCAGAACTCGGAGGTGACGTGCTTTCGGTACTTGGATCGGTCGGATCGTGAAGACGTACGACTACATCAACCGCGTTGATATAACGCTTCCGCTTACGGTCTACGAGGGTACGTAGACAACACTCTCCCGTCTCGTTGCTATGCATCACCATGATCTTGCGTGTGCGTAGGTAATTTTTGAAATTACTACGTTCCCCAATAGTGGCATCCGAGCCTGGTTTTATGCGTAGATGTCATATGCACGAGTAGAACACAAGTGAGTTGTGGGCGATATAAGTCATAGTGCTTACCAGCATGTCATACTTTGGTTCAGCGGTATTGTTGGATGAAGCGGCCTGGACCGACATTACGCGTACGCTTACGCGAGACTGGTTCTACCGACGTGCTTTGCACACAGGTGGCTGGCGGGTGTCAGTTTCTCCAACTTTAGTTGAACCGAGTGTGGCTACGCCCGGTCCTTGCGAAGGTTAAAACAGCACCAACTTGACGAACTATCGTTGTGGTTTTGATGCGTAGGTAAGAACGGTTCTTGCTCAGCCCGTAGCAGCCACGTAAAAACTTGCAACAACAAAGTAGAGGACCTCTAACTTGTTTTTGCAGGGCATGTTGTGATGTGATATGGTCAAAGCATGATGCTAAATTTTATTGTATGAGATGATCATGTTTTGTAACCGAGTTATCGGCAACTGGCAGGAGCCATATGGTTGTCGCTTTATTGTATGCAATGCAATTGCCCTGTAATGCTTTACTTTATCACTAAGCGGTAGCGATAGTCGTAGAAGCATAAGATTGGCGAGACGACAATGATGCTACGATGGAGATCAAGGTGTCGCGCCGGTGACGATGGTGATCAGGACGGTGCTTCGGAGATGGAGATCACAAGCACAAGATGATGATGGCCATATCATATCACTTATATTGATTGCATTTGATGTTTGTCTTTTATGCATCTTATCTTGATTTGATTGACGGTAGCATTATAAGATGATCTCTCACTAAATTTCAAGATAAAAGTGTTCCCCCTGAGTATGCACCGTTGCCAAAGTTCGTCGTGCCCAGACACCACGTGATGATCGGGTGTGATAAGCTCGACGTCCATCTACAACGGGTGCAAGCCAGTTTTGCACACGCAGAATACTCAGGTTAAACTTGACGAGCCTAGCATATGGAGATATGGCCTCGGAACACTGAGACCGAAAGGTCGAGCATGAATCATATAGTAGATATGATCAACATAGTGATGTTCACCATTGAAAGCTACTCCATTTCACGTGATGATCGGTTATGGTTTAGTTGATTTGGATCACGTGATCACTTAGAGGATTAGAGGGATGTCTATCTAAGTGGGAGTTCTTAAGTAATATGATTAATTGAACTTAAATTTATCATGAACTTAGTACCTGATAGTATCTTGCTTGTCTATGTTGATTGTAGATAGATGGCCCGTGCTGTTGTTCCGTTGAATTTTAATGCGTTCCTTGAGAAAGAAAAGTTGAAAGATGATGGTAGCAATTACACGGAGTGGGTCCATAACTTGAGGATTATCCTCATTGCTGCAAAGAAGAATTACATCCTGGAAGCACCTCTAGGTGCCAAACCTGCTGGAGGAGCAACACCAGATGTTATGAACGTCTGGCAGAGCAAAGCTGATGACTACTCGATAGTTCAGTGTGCCATGCTTTACGGCTTAGAACCGGGACTTCAACAATGTTTTGAACGTCATGGAGCATATGAGATGTTCCAGGAGTTGAAGTTAATATTTCAAGCAAATGTCCGGATTGAGAGATATGAAGTCTCCAATAAGTTCTACAGCTGTAAGATGGAGGAGAATAGTTCTGTCAGTGAGCATATACTCAAAATGTCTGGGTATAATAACCACTTGATTCAACTGGGAGTTAATCTTCCGGATGACAGCGTCATTGACAGAATTATTCAATCACTGCCACCAAGCTACAAGAGCTTCGCGATGAACTATAACATGCAAGGGATGGATAAGACGA
This sequence comes from Triticum aestivum, assembly GCF_018294505.1. NCBI lineage: Eukaryota > Viridiplantae > Streptophyta > Magnoliopsida > Poales > Poaceae > Triticum > Triticum aestivum. The sequence continues at coordinate 310,954,297 of NC_057802.1, forward strand.
TTCCCGAGCTCTTCGCAATGCTAAAAGCTGCGGAGGTAGAAATCAAGAAGGAGCATCAAGTGTTGATGGTTAATAAGACCACCAGTTTCAAGAAAAAGGGCAAAGGGAAGAAGAAGGGGAACCTCAAGAAGAACAGCAAGCAAGTTGCTTCTCAAGAGAAGAAACCCAAGTCTGGACCTAAGCCTGAGACTGAGTGCTTCTACTGCAAGCAGACTGGTCACTGGAAGGGGAACTGCCCCAAGTATTTGGCGGATAAGAAGGATGGCTAGGTGAACAAAGGTATATGTGATATACATGTTATTGATGTGTACCTTACCAGAGCTCGCAGTAGCACCTGGGTATTTGATTCTGGTTCTGTTGCTAATATTTGCAACTCAAAACAGGGACTACGGATTAAGCGAACACTGGCCAAGGATGAGGTGACAATGCGCGTGGGAAACGGTTCCAAAGTCAATGTGATCGCCGTCGGCACGCTACCTCTACGTCTACCTTCGGGATTAGTATTAGACCTAAATAATTGTTATTTGGTGCCAGCGTTGAGCATGAACATTATATCTGGATCTTGTTTGATGCGAGACGGTTATTCATTTAAATCAGAGGATAATGGTTGTTCTATTTATATGAGTAATATCTTTTATGGTCATGCACCCTTGAAGAGTGGTCTATTTTTTATGAATCTCGATAGTAGTGATACACATATTCATAATGTTGAAACCAAAAGATGCAGAGTTGATAATGATAGTGCAACTTATTTGTGGCACTGCCGTTTGGGTCATATTGGTGTAAAGCGCATGAAGAAACTCCATACTGATGGACTTTTGGAATCACTTGATTATGAATCACTTGGTACTTGCGAACCATGCCTCATGGGCAAGATGACTAAAACGCCGTTCTCCGGAACTATGAAGCGAGCAATAGATTTGTTGGAAATCATACATACAGATGTATGTGGCCCAATGAATGTTGAGGCTCGCGGCGGATATCGTTATTTTCTCACCTTCACAGATGATTTAAGCAGATATGGGTATATCTACTTAATGAAACATAAGTCTGAAACATTTGAAAAGTTCAAAGAATTTCAAAGTGAAGTTGAAAATCATCGTAACAAGAGAATAAAGTTTCTACGATCTGATCGTGGAGGAGAATATTTGAGTTACGAGTTTGGTCTACATTTGAAACAATGGGGAATAGTTTCGCAACTCACACCACCCGGAACACCACAACGTAATGGTGTGTCCGAACGTCGTAATCGTACTTTACTAGATATGGTGCGATCTATGATGTCTCTTACTGATTTACCGCTATCATTTTGGGGTTATGCTTTAGAGACGGCTGCATTCACGTTAACTAGGTGAAAGGATCGATATAGTTGACTAGAGGGGGGGTGAATAGGCAACTAACAATTTTTAGCTTTTCTTTACCAATTTAAACTTCGCATCAAAGTAGGTTGTCTAGATATGCAACTAGGTGACCAACCTATATGATGCAAAAACAATAAGCACACACGCAAGCAAGAAATAAAGCACAAATAAGCTTGCACAAGTAAAGGCACGAGATAACCAAGAGTGGAGCCGGTGAAGACGAGGATGTGTTACTGAAGTTCCTTCCCTTTGAGAGGAAGTATGTATCCGTTGGAGCGGTGTGGAGGCACAATGCTCCCCAAGAAGCCACTAGGGCCACCGTATTCTCCTCACGCCCTCACACAATGCGAGATGCCGTGATTCCACTATTGGTGCCCTTGGAGGCGGCGACCGAACCTTTACAAACAAGGTTGGGGCAATCTCCACAACTTAATTGGAGGCTCCCAACGATACCACGAAGCTTCACCACAATGGACTATGGCTCCGCGGTGACCTCAACCATCTAGGGTGCTCAAACACCCAAGAGTAACAAGATCCACAAGGGATTAGTGGGGCGATTCAAATTTCTCTTGGTGGAAGTGTAGATCGGGGCCTTCTCAACCAATCCCTAGAGAATCAACAAGTTTGATTGGCTAGGGAAGGAGATCGGGCGAAAATGGAGCTTGGAGCAACAATGGAGCTTGGAGGTGGAAGAGATGGTCAACTAGAGGAGGAAGACACCCCTTATATAGTGGAAGAACAAATCCAACCGTTATCCACCAACTCAGCCTGCGCAGCGCGGTACTACCGCACCTGAGGCGCGGTACTACCACAGGGCCCCGCGGTACTACCGCCCACGCAGCAGAGACCATAACAGCCTAAAATGCACTAAAGCAGAGGGCGGTAGTACTGCTGGCGCGGTACTACCGCTCCCCCTTGCGGTACTACCGCAAGGCAGGGGCTGTCCAGAGATGGGAAGGCACGGATATAAAAATTACATCCGTGGCTACTTCCGCGGAGTTGGAGTCGATGCAAAAACCCGACGCGGTAGTATCGTAAGCCAGCAGCGGTACTACCGCGTGAGGCGCGGATGTAAAAAATTACATCCGCCCCTTACTGCCGCGTACTTGCGGAACTAAGTCAGGGACCACGGTACAACCGCTTACTAGAAACGGTACTACCGTGGGCGCTTGCGGTACTACCGCACCAGCGGGCGGTACTACCGCAAGGTCCTGTGGTACTACCGCTTTAAGGAGCAGTACTACCAGATGCCCTAGTTCAGCAAGCAAGAGCAATATTTGCATAGACATGGAAAACATAGGATACTCTAAAGGCTAGAGGAAAGGAGGTGTAAAGGAAGATGTGTACGTGATGAATTCACCCAACCTTTCCAACGCGGACCCCCTCTTAATAGTATGGCTCCCCTACGACTCAATACCACCGAAAAGAAACGAAGAGAAACGCCGTCTTCCATAGCCTTTGAGGGGAACCAAATCATCTTGTGCTTAGTCAATATATCTGAAATATTCGATGCACATGATTAGTCCGCAAAAGCATTGTCATCAATCACCAAAACCAACTAAGGGATAAAAATGCCCTTACAATCTCCCCCTTTTTGGTGGATTGATGACAACACGTGATTTGCACGAGGGTATAACGCAAGGAGCAAGGGCAAACCCCAAGTCTCTAAAATATAGACGGGCTCCCCCTAGATGTGTGCTATCTCGATGAGTGCTTTGGACTGCATGGCACACATAGTAGGATCAACACTCCCCCTATATTTTATAGACATGGCAAATCTTGCAATAAGGCTAAAGCTAAGCAAGATAGACAGGAGCATAATGTAATAAGCACAAGATAGAATAAGCTCACTACGGTACGATAGAGTGCATATGTCTTACACCATATGATAGAAGGTCTCACGAGCACAAACCAAAGCAAACGAAATAAACGAAGTTCAACTGACCCAAACACGAACAACTCGCAAATCCTACACTCTCTCCCCCTTTGGCATCGAGACGCCAAAAAGGCAGAGAGGACACCTACAGCAATAGTGGTGGCTCAAGCGGAGTAGTCACTTGCACGCTCCCCATCAGACTCTGCAGCTGGGACGGACTCCTCCTCAGACTCGGTCCACCGATAACCCTGCTTGTGCATCCATTCTGCCTCTGGGGTGATGTTTACCTCTGACCCGCTAGATATGTTCTCGCCAAAGGTCCTGAAGATCCGCTTGTCGCGGCGGCGAGTCTCCTTGGAAGCCACATGAGTCTGGTACTACCCCTTTGCCTGCATACAGAACAAATCCTTCATCTTGTTCTTCAGTCGCTTAGCCCAAGAAGGCTCAGAGGTGGGAGGGATGTAACCCTCAGAGCTGTCCTCGTCTGCTGCCTCCTCCTCATCCTCGTCTGCATCCACGTCCATGGCAGCCGCAGTATCAGCACGAGAGGTAGTGTTGGCCCACTGAGGCTTGATACGGAGGTTGATGGGCTCATGCCGGATCCAACCAGGGGCCTCAAACTCATCCTAAGGGTAGACCCACTCCCAAGTAGCCGAGATCAACTGAAACAAATAAGGTTCATAGATGGGGACCTTGCGGTTGTAGACCGCAAAGCGAAGCTCATGCCACATGATATGTGAGACATCAAGTGGTAGTGTCTGAGAGTTGCGAGCATCTTCACACAGGAGCATCATATCCACAAGATAGGCATGCACCTTGTCCTTGTCCCCAATGCGTGGGAAGAGAGTGTTGCGGAAGATCCGGTGCATGATGTCAAGAAAGGAGTTGAGTACCCAAGATGACTTGCCATTGGAGAGCCTCTTCTCCACATGGTAGGGCATAAGCTTGTTCTTGTTGGCAGACTCAGGATTGGCATGAGGGCGAACACCTTGGGGTGTGGCGAGCCCCTCATCCGGAACCCCAAGCAAGGTCATGAATTCCTTCCAAGTAGCAGTCAGCTGCCGACCATTGGTCATCCAAGCCATGGTCCTTTCCTCATTGGGATGAAAATGCACTGAGGCAAAGAACTGAGCAAGGATCTTAGATCATAGTCTTTGTGGAATGAGATGATATGCTCAATGCCAAATTGCTCCACTAGGTCCAAAGCCTCACCAAAGTATTCCCGGTGCGCCTCTTTTCGCATGCGATGCATGTTGATCCACTTCACCTCCACATAGGTATTTTGCTTGGCCTTGATGACATCCAGATAAATGAGATTCTGCTGCTTGGTCCAGAATAGCTCATTCCCTCAAAAGTTGGCACGAGGGTTTCCATACAGATTGATCTTCCTCCGAGCGATGAACTCAGCAAGCGGTATCTCATCCATACCCTGGGTGGGTTCCTTCTCTTTGTTGGCGGTGGTCTTGGTTCTGCGTTGGGGGCATTGGAGCCCTCTGCTGCCTCTGTGTTGCGCATACGCTTGGATCCCGTGCCACGGCTTGGATTGGAGCGGCGAGCCGGAGCACCTAAGCCACCACCTAAAAACACACACCACAAAACAAACACGCACGAAACGCGAGAAGGATCAATGCAAAGACCACAACAAAGCAGGAGAAACAAGTAGACATGGCACGTGAGAAGTGCCACAAGAGGGATTTGAGACAATGGTAGTATCGTGTGTTGCGCCACGTGCGGTAGTACAGCTCCAAGGAGCGGTAGTACCGTAGACGTGGTAGTACCGCACCAGCAGGGTGGTAGTACCGGACGTGCGGTAGTACCGCACCTCAAGAGCGGTAGTACCGCACGGTTGCAGATCCGAAACAGCCATGGAGATCTGAGCACAACCGTGTCAACACGCGGTACTACGGTCGATCCAATCCATCACGGGACAACTATAGCAAGTACCAGCACTACACAAAAGTACTCTCCTACATCCTACTCTTGCATAGATTTGGCCTAAAATCTCAAGAACAACTTGCATCTCCCCCAAAACCTAAAAGCAGCAAGACAAACAAGAAAAAGGGAGGGATTGGGGAGATACCTTGTTCCATGGCAAGAGGGAGTGGTGGGGAACGATCCCACCGGTCGGAATCCGAGGAGAGCGGCCAGAGACGGAGATCCGGCGAGGACCTCCGGCGCCGTTCTTGAGCGAGAGAGAGAGACGAAGTGGGGAGAGAGACGAATGGGTATGGGGGAGTTAGAACTCCCCCTGCCCGTGTTTAACCCCCACGCGCCCTTGACCGCACGGTAGTACCGCACGTCATCGCGGTACTGCCGCCCCGGGCGGAAGTACCGCACTGTGACTTTAGTACCGCTCCCCCAGGCGGCAGTAAAAAATTACTGCCGCGCTGGGTGCGGAAGTACCGTGCGCTCCTCACGTGGTAGTACTGCGCGTCATTGCGATAGTACCACCCGGGCGGAAGTACCGCACCGAGGCCGTAGTACCGCACCGAGGCCGTAGTACCGCTCCCCCAGGCGGCAGTAAAAAATTACTGCCGCGCTGGGTGCGGAAGTACCGCGCCCCCCCTTGCGGTAGTACCGTGGCAGGCCACGGTAGTACCGTGAGCTCAAGAAAAGACAGTTTCAACCAAAAGAGAGAACACCGAAGCACGGAACCTTCAAACGAGAGACCACACCAAAGAGCTAACACACTGGACACCACAAGCACAAGCTCGGCACGAAGGAAGAGAGGCAAGTGACAACACAGACAAAAATGAGACACAAACTCTCCAAGGAGAGGGCGGTGGCCGGAGCCACCTATGTTTGAGTCAATTGGTATGGCACCGCGAAGAATTATCCTTGGGCCCATGACCAAAACTCGTCTTTGAAGCACAAGTACCATAAAAAATGGCTAATGTGAAAGAGTTTATCACTTTATGCATAATGGGGGGAGGAAGAGTTCATTGAGAGAACAACACTCCCCCTATGTCCATGCCTACACCTAGATTAGACAACAAGTTGAGTGTGGTGGAGTGAGCAAGGGTTCAAGCAACATTGCTCGAATCAATGATATTTAGCTCATGCCTTAACTCGCGAAATCTTGCTTCATCCAAAGGCTTCGTGAAAATATCTGCAAGGTTATCATGGGTGTTGACGTAGTTGAGCTCGATCTCCCCTCGCCTAATGTGATCTCGGATGAAGTGATACCGAATCTCAATATGCTTCGTCTTGAAGTGTTGCACGGGGTTGAGAGAAATCTTGATGGCACTTTCATTATCACACCAAAGAGGCACTTTGTCACAAATGACACCGTAATCCTTTAAAGTTTGCCTCATCCATAAGAGTTGTGCACAACAACTGCCGGCCGCCACATACTCCGCTTCGGTGGACGAGAGAGACACACAACTTTGCTTTTTAGAAGACCAACTTACCAAAGAGCAACCAAGGAATTGGCACCCTCCGGAAGTGGACTTCCTATCCACTTTGTCTCCCGCCCAATCGGAGTCCGAATACCCTACAAGCTTGAAGTTTGCTCCTCTTGGGTACCATAAGCCAAAGTTTGGGGTATGAGCCAAATATCGAAAGATTCGCTTGACCGCCACAAAGTGGCTTTCCTTAGGTGCGGCTTGAAACCGTGCACAAATTCCCACACTCAACATGATATCCGGTCTAGATGCACAAAGGTAAAGCAAGGAACCAATCATGGAGCGATATACCTTTTGATCCACCGCTTTACCATTGGGATCGATGTCAAGTTGGCACTTGGTGGGCATTGGAGTGGACGCCGGCTTGACATCACTTAGCTTGAATCTCTTGAGCATGTCTTGAGTGTATTTGGCTTGGTTGATGAAGGTTCCTTCTCTTCTTTGCTTTACTTCGAAACCGAGAAAGAACTTCAACTCTCCCATGGAAGACATCTTGAACTTTGAGGTCATGAGTGCGGCAAATTCCTCATTGAAAGCTTTGTTAGGGGAACCAAAGATAATGTCATCAACATATAGTTGGCACACAAACAACTCCCCTTTGACCTTCTTAGTAAAAAGAGTGGGGTCGATTAGCCCAACTTCAAACCCACGATCTTGTAACAACTCGGTAAGGTGGTCATACCACGCACGTGGGGCTTGTTTAAGGCCATAGAGTGCCTTATCGAGTTGATACACATGATCGGGAAAGTAGGGATCCTCGAACCCGGGGGGTTGCTTGACATAAACCAACTCATTAATAGGACCATTAAGAAAAGCACTCTTCACATCCATTTGTTGCAACTTAAAGTTGTGATGAGAAGCATAAGCAATCAACAAACGAATAGATTCAAGGCGAGCAACGGGAGCAAAGGTTTCACCGTAGTCGATACCCACGACTTGGGAGTAGCCTTGTGCCACCAATCGTGCCTTGTTGCGGATGATGGTCCCATGAGCATCTTGCTTGTTCTTGAACATCCACTTGGTTCCAATGACATTGTGGTTCCCCGTTGGCCTTGGCACTAATCTTCACGCCTTGTTGTACTCGAAGTTGTTGAGTTCTTCATGAAGGAAATATGCCCTAGAGGCAATAATAAAGTATTATATATTTCCTTATATCATGATAAATGTTTATTATTCATGCTAGAATTGTATTAACCGGAAACATAATACATGTGTGAATACATAGACAAACAAGAGTGTCACTAGTATGCCTCTACTTGACTAGCTCGTTAATCAAAGATGGTTATGTTTCCTAGCCATAGACATGAGTTGTCATTTGATTAACGGGATCACCTCATTAGGAGAATGACGTGATTGACTTGACCCATTCCGTTAGCTTAGCACTCGATCGTTTAGTATGTTGCTATTGCTTTCTTCATGACTTATACATGTTCCTATGACTATGAGATTATGCAACTCCCGTTTACCGGAGGAACACTTTGTGTGCTACCAAACGTCACAACGTAAATGGGTGATTATAAAGGTGCTCTACAGGTGTCTCCAAAGGTACTTGTTGGGTTGGCGTATTTCGAGATTAGGATTTGTCACTCCAATTGTCGGAGAGGTATCTCTGGGCCCACTCGGTAATGCACATCACTATAAGCCTTGCAAGCATTGTGACTAATGAGTTAGTTGCGGGATGATGTGTTACGGAACGAGTAAAGAGACTTGCCGGTAACGAGATTGAACTAGGTATCGAGATACCGACGATCAAATCTCGGGCAAGTAACATACCGGTGACAAAGGGAACAACGTATGTTGTTATGCGGTCTGACCGATAAAGATCTTCGTAGAATATGTGGGAGCCAATATGGGCATCCAGGTCCCGCTATTGGTTATTGACCGGAGACGTGTCTCGGTCATGTCTACATAGTTCTCGAACCCGTAGGGTCCGCACGCTTAACGTTACGATGACAGTTTTATTGAGTTTTGATGTACCGAAGGAGTTCGGAGTCCCGGATGAGATCGGGGATATGACGAGGAGTCTCGAAATGGTCGAGACGTAAAAATCGATATATTGGACGACTATATTCGGACTTCGGAAAGGTTCCGAGTGATTCGGGTATTTTTCGGAGTACCGGAGAGTTACGGGAATTCGTATTGGGCCTTAATGGGCCATACGGGAAAGGAGAGAAAGGCCTCAAAAGGTGGCCGCACCCCTCCCCATGGTCTGGTCCGAATTGGACTAGGGAAGGGGGGCGCACCCTTCCTTCTTTCTCCTTCCCCCTTCCCTTCTCCTACTCCCACAAGGAAAGGAGGAGTCCTACTCCCGGTGGGAGTAGGACTCCCCCCTTGGCGCGCCTCCCCCTTGCTCCTTTATATACAGGGGCAGGGGGCACCCCATAGACACAACAATTGATCCTTGAGATCTCTTAGCCGTGTGCGGTGCCCCCCTCCACCATATTACACCTCGATAATACCGTTGCGGAGCTTAGGCGAAGCCCTGCGTCGGTGGAACATCATCATCGTCACCACGCCGTCGTGCTGACGAAACTCTCCCTCAACACTCGGCTGGATCGGAGTTCGAGGGACGTCATCGAGCTGAACGTGTGTAGAACTCGGAGGTGCCGTACGTTCGGTACTTGATCGATCGGATCGTAAAGACGTACGACTACATCAACCGCGTTGTGATAACGCTTCCGCTGTCGGTCTACGAGGGTACGTGGACAACACTCTCCCCTCTCGTTGCTATGCATCACCATGATCTTGCGTGTGCGTAGGAAATTTTTTGAAATTACTACGTTCCCCAACAGTGGCATCCGAGCCTGGTTTTATGCGTTGATGCTATGCACGAGTAGAACACAAGTGAGTTGTGGGCGATATAAGTCATACTGCTTACCAGTCATACTTGGTTCAGCGGTATTGTGAGATGAAGCGGCCCGGACCGACATTACGCGTACGCTTACGCGAGACTGGTTTCACCGTTGCGAGCACTCGTTGCTTAAAGGTGACTGGCGGGTGTCTGTCTCTCTCACTTTAGTTGAACCGAGTGTGGCTACGCCCGGTCCTTGCGAAGGTTAAAACAGCACCAACTTGACAAACTATCGTTGTGGTTTTGATGCGTAGGTAAGAACGGTTCTTGCTAAGCCCGTAGCAGCCACGTAAAACTTGCAACAACAAAGTAGAGGACGTCTAACTTGTTTTTGCAGGGCATGTTGTGATGTGATATGGTCAAGACATGATGTGATATATTTGTTGTATGAGATGATCATGTTTTGTAACCGAGTTTGCACTGCGGCCTTATGGTTGTCGCTTTATTGTATGAGATGCAATCATCATGTAATAGTTTTACTTTATCACTAAGCGGTAGCGATAGTCGTAAAAGCAATTATTTGGCGAGACGACAACGATACTACGATGGAGATCAAGGTGTCGAGCCGGTGACGATGGTGATCAAGCACGGTGCTTCGGAGATGGAGATCACAAGCACAAGATGATGATGGCCATATCATATCACTTATATTGATTGCATGTGATGTTAATCCTTTATGCATCTTATCTTGCTTTGTTTGACGGTAGCATTATAAGATGATCCTTCACTAAATTATCAAAGTATAAGTGTTCTCCCTGAGTATGCACCGTTGCGAAAGTTCTTCGTGCTGAGACACCACGTGATGATCGGGTGTGATAGGCTCTACGTTCAAATACAACGGGTGCAAAACAGTTGCACACGCGGAATACTCAGGTTAAACTTGACGAGCCTAGCATATAACAGATATGGCCTCGGAACACGGAGACCGAAAGGTCGAGCGTGAATCATATAGTAGATATGATCAACATAGTGATGTTCACCATTGAAACTACTCCATCTCACGTGATGATCGGACATGGTTTAGTTGATATGGATCACGTGATCACTTAGAGGATTAGAGGGATGTCTATCTAAGTGGGAGTTCTTAAGTAATATGATTAATTGAACTTAAATTTATCATGAACTTAGTCCTGATAGTATTTTGCAAATTATGTTGTAGATCAATAGCTCGCGTTGTTGCTTCCCTGTGTTTATTTTGATATGTTCCTAGAGAAAAATTATGTTGAAAGATGTTAGTAGCAATGATGTGGATTGGATCCGTGATCTGAGGATTATCCTCATTGCTGCACAGAAGAATTATGTCCTTGATGCACCGCTAGGTGACAGACCTATTGCAGGAGCAGATGCAGACGTTATGAACGTTTGGCTAGCTCAATATGATGACTACTTGATAGTTTAGTGCACCATGCTTAACGGCTTAGAATCGGGACTTCAAAGACGTTTTGAACGTCATGGACCATATGAGATGTTCCAGGAGTTGAAGTTAATATTTCAAGCAAATACCCGAGTTGAGAGATATGAAGTCTCCAACAAGTTCTATAGCTAAAAGATGGAGGAGAATCGCTCAACTAGTGAGCATGTGCTCAGATTGTCTGGGTACTACAATCGCTTGAATCAAGTGGGAGTTAATCTTCCAGATAAAATAGTGATTGACAGAATTCTCTAGTCACCATCACCAAGTTAGTAGAACTTCGTGATGAACTATAGTATGCAAGGGATGACGAAAGTAATTCCCGAGCTCTTCGTGATGCTGAAATCGACGAAGGTAGAAATCAAGAAAAACATCAAGTGTTTATGGTTGACGAGACCACTAGTTTCAAGAAAAGGGCAAAGGGAAGAAGGGGAACTTCAAGAAGAATGGCAAGCAAGTTGCTGCTCAAGTGAAGAAGCCTAAGTCTGGTCCTAAGCCTGAGACTAAGTGCTTCTACTGCAAAGGGACTGGTCACTGGAAGCGGAACTACCCCAACTATTTGGTGGATAAGAAGGATAGCAAAGTGAACAAAGGTATATTTGATATACAGATTATTGATGTGTACTTTACTAGTGTTTATAGCAACCCCTCGGTAATTGATACTGGTTTAGTTGCTAAGAGTAGTAACTCGAAACGGGAGTTGCAGAATAAACAGAGACTAGTAAAAGTGAACAAAGGTATATTTGATATACAGATTATTGATGTGTACTTTACTAGTGTTTATAACAACCCCTCGGTAATTGATACTGGTTCAGTTGCTAAAGAGTAGTAACTCGAAAACGGGAGTTGCAGAATAAACAGAGACTAGTAAAAGGCGAGGTGACGATGTGTGTTGGAAGTAGTTCCAAGATTGATATGATCATCATCGCACACTCCCTGTACTTTCGGGATTAGTGTTGAAACTAAATAAGTGTTATTTGGTGTTTGCGTTGAGCATGAATATGATTTGATCATGTTTATTGCAATACGGTTATTCATTTAATTAGAGAACAATTGTTGTTCTGTTTAATAAAACCTTCTACGGTCATACACACCAACGAAAATGGTTTGTTGGATCTCGATCGTAGTGATACACATATTCATAATATTGAAGCCAAAAGATGCAAAGTTAATAATGATAGTGCAACTTATTTGTGGCACTGCCGTTTAGGTCATATTGGTGTAAAGCGCATGAAGAAACTCCATACTGATGGGATTTTGGAATCACTTGATTATGAATCACTTGATGCTTGCGAACCGTGCCTCATGGGCAAGATGACTAAAACGCCGTTCTCCGAAACTATGGAGAGAGCAACAGATTTGTTGGAAATCATAGATACAGATGTATGTGGTCCAATGAATATTGAGGCTCATAGCAGGTATCATTATTTTCTGACCTTCACACATGATTTGAGCAGATATGGGTATATCTACTTAATGAAACAAAAGTCTGAAACATTTGAAAAGTTCATATAATTTGAGAGTGAAGCAGAAAATCATCGTAACAAGAAAATAAAGTTTCTACGATCTGATCGTGGAGAAGAGTATTTAAGTTACGAGTTTGGCCTTCAGTTAAAACAATGTGAAATAGTTTCACTACTCACGCCACCTGGAACACCACAGCATAATGATGTGTCCGAACGTCATAACCGTACTTTATTGGATATAGTGCAATCTATGATGTCTCTTACCAATTTACCACTATCGTTTTGGGGTTATGCATTAGAGACAGCTGCATTCATGTTAAATAGGGCACCATCAAAATCCGTTGAGACGACGCCTTATGAACTGTGGTTTGGCAAGAAACCAAAGTTGTCGTTTCTTAAAGTTTGGGGTTGCGATGCTTATGTGAAAAAGTTTCATCCTGATAAGGTCAAACCCAAATCGGAGAAATGTGTCTTCATAGGATACCCAAAGGAGATAGTTGGGTACACCTTCTATCACAGATCCGAAGGCAAAACATTCGTTGCTTAGTATGGATCCTTTCTAGAGAAGGAGTTTCTCTCGAAAGAAGTGAGTGGGAGGAAAGTAGAACTTGATGAGGTAACTATACCTGCTCCCTTATTGAAAGTAGTTCATCACAGAAATCAGTTTCCTGAGACACCTACACCAATTAGTGAGGAAGTTAATGATGATGATCATGAACTTCAGATCAAGTTATTACTGAACCTCGTAGATCAACCAGAGTAAGATCCGCACCAGAGTGGTACGGTAATCCTGTTCTGGAGTTATGTTACTAGACCATGACGAACCTACGAACTATGAAGAAGCGATGGTGAGCCCAGATTCCGCAAAATGGCTTGAGGCCATGAAATCTGAGATGAGATCCATGTATGAGAATAAAGTATGGACTTTGATTGACTTGCCCAATGATCGGCGAGCCATTGAGATTAAATGGATCTTCAAGAGGAAGACAGACGCTGATAGTAGTGCTACTATCTACAAACCTAGAATTGTCGCAAAAAGGTTTTCGATAAGTTCAAGGTGTTGACTACGATGAGAGTTTCTCACTCGTATCTATGCTTAAGTCTGTCCGAATCATGTTAGCAATTGCCGCATTTTATGAAATCTGGCAAATGGATAAACAAAACTGCATTCCTTAATGGATTTATTAAAGAAGAGTTGTATATGATGCAACCAGAAGGTTTTGTCAATCCTAAAGGTGCTAACAAAATATCCAAGCTCCAGCGATCCATCTATGGACTGGTGCAAGCATCTCGGAGTTGGAATATACGCTTTGATAAGTTGATCAAAGGATATAGTTTTATACAGACTTGCGGTGAAGCCTGTATTTACAAGAAAGTGAGTGGGAGCACTACAGCATTTCTGATAAGTATATGTGAATGACATATTGTTGATCGGAAATAATGTAGAATTATTCTGCAAAGCATAAAGGAGTGTTTGAAAGGAGTTTTTCAAAGAAAGACCTCGGTGAAGCTGCTTACATATTGAGCATCAAGATCTATAGAGATAGATCAAGACGCTTGATAAGTTTTTTCAATGAGTACATACCTTAATAAGATTTTGAAGTAGTTCAAAATAGAACAGTCAAAGAAAGAGTTCTTGCCTGTGTTACAAGGTGTGAAATTGAGTAAGACTCAAAGCCCGACCACGGCAGAAGATAGAAAGAGAATGAAAGTCATTCCCTATGCCTTGGCCATAGGTTCTATAAAGTATGCCATGCTGTGTACCAGATCTATTGTATACCCTACACTGATTTTGGCAAGGGAGTACAATAGTGATCTAGGAGTAGATCACTGGACAGCGGTCAAAATTATCCTTAGTGGAATAAGGATATGTTTCTCGATTATGGAAGTGACAAAAGGTTCGTCGTAAAGGGTTACGTCGATGCAAGTTTTGACACTAATCTAGATGACTCTAAGTCTCGGTCTAGATACATATTGAAAGTGGGAGCAATTAGCTAGAGTAGCTCCGTGCAGAGCATTGTAGACATAGAAATTTGCAAAATACTTACGGATCTGAATGTGACAGACCCGTTGACTAAAATTATCTCACAATCAAAACATGATCACACCTTAGTACTCTTTGGGTGTTAATCACATAGCGATGTGAACTAGATTATTGACTCTAGTAAACCCTTTGGGTGTTGGTCACATGACGATGTGAACTATGGGTGTTAATCACATGGTGATGTGAACTATTGGTGTTAAATCACATGGCGATGTGAACTAGATTATTGACTCTAGTGCAAGTGGGAGACTGAAGGAAATATGCCCTAGAGGCAATAATAAAGTATTATTTATTTCCTTATATCATGATAAATGTTTATTATTCATGCTAGAATTGTATTAACCGGAAACATAATACATGTGTGAATACATAGACAAACAGAGTGTCACTAGTATGCCTCTACTTGACTAGCTCGTTAATCAAAGATGGTTATGTTTCCTAGCCATTGACATGAGTTGTCATTTGATTAACGGGATCACCTCATTAGGAGAATGACGTGATTGACTTGACCCATTCCGTTAGCTTAGCACTCGATCGTTTAGTATGTTGCTATTGCTTTCTTCATGACTTATACATGTTCCTATGACTATGAGATTATGCAACTCCCGTTTACCGGAGGAACACTTTGTGTGCTACCAAACGTCACAACGTAAATGGGTGATTATAAAGGTGCTCTACAGGTGTCTCCAAAGGTACTTGTTGGGTTGGCGTATTTCGAGATTAGGATTTGTCACTCCAATTGTCGGAGAGGTATCTCTGGGCCCACTCGGTAATGCACATCACTATAAGCCTTGCAAGCATTGTGACTAATGAGTTAGTTGCGGGATGATGTGTTACGGAACGAGTAAAGAGACTTGCCGGTAACGAGATTGAACTAGGTATCGAGATACCGACGATCAAATCTCGGGCAAGTAACATACCGGTGACAAAGGGAACAACGTATGTTGTTATGCGGTCTGACCGATAAAGATCTTCGTAGAATATGTGGGAGCCAATATGGGCATCCAGGTCCCGCTATTGGTTATTGACCGGAGACGTGTCTCGGTCATGTCTACATAGTTCTCGAACCCGTAGGGTCCGCACGCTTAACGTTACGATGACAGTTTTATTGAGTTTTGATGTACCGAAGGAGTTCGGAGTCCCGGATGAGATCGGGGATATGACGAGGAGTCTCGAAATGGTCGAGACGTAAAAATCGATATATTGGACGACTATATTCGGACTTCGGAAAGGTTCCGAGTGATTCGGGTATTTTTCGGAGTACCGGAGAGTTACGGGAATTCGTATTGGGCCTTAATGGGCCATACGGGAAAGGAGAGAAAGGCCTCAAAAGGTGGCCGCACCCCTCCCCATGGTCTGGTCCGAATTGGACTAGGGAAGGGGGGCGCACCCTTCCTTCTTTCTCCTTCCCCCTTCCCTTCTCCTACTCCCACAAGGAAAGGAGGAGTCCTACTCCCGGTGGGAGTAGGACTCCCCCCTTGGCGCGCCTCTCCCCTTGGCCGGCCGCCTCCCCCTTGCTCCTTTATATACGGGGGCAGGGGGCACCCCATAGACACAACAATTGATCCTTGAGATCTCTTAGCCGTGTGCGGTGCCCCCCTCCACCATATTACACCTCGATAATACCGTTGCGGAGCTTAGGCGAAGCCCTGCGTCGGTGGAACATCATCATCGTCACCACGCCGTCGTGCTGACGAAACTCTCCCTCAACACTCGGCTGGATCGGAGTTCGAGGGACGTCATCGAGCTGAACGTGTGTAGAACTCGGAGGTGTCGTACGTTCGGTACTTGATCGGTCGGATCGTGAAGACGTACGACTACATCAACCGCGTTGTGATAACGCTTCCGCTGTCGGTCTACGAGGGTACGTGGACAACACTCTCCCCTCTCGTTGCTATGCATCACCATGATCTTGCGTGTGTGTAGGAATTTTTTTGAAATTACTACGTTCCCCAACACTTCATGCATGGCATTAAGCCAATCCGGATCTTCGAGTGCTTCATATACCTTTTGGGGTTCCACACAAGAGACAAACACGTGATGTTCACAATAGTTTGCCAATTGTCTACGAGTGCTTACCCCCTTTTGAATGCTTCCAAGCACATTCTTCATGAGATGACCCTTGGTGGAGAGCTTGGATGCAATCTTGGCGGCACGACGCTCCAATTCCTCCTCGGTGGTGAGTTGAGGAGCGGTCACTTGATCATCTTGAGCGTCGTCTTGAGCTTGTTCTTGATCTTGAACTTGCTCGGAGGAGAGAACTTGACCTTGGGCATCACTTGGTGTGTCAGCACCGTCTTGAGCATGATCTTGCCCTTGGTCTTGTTCATGAGGTTTAGGGCCTTCACTTTGTTCTTCGGAAGCGTGTGGGCCTTGGGTTGGTGATGGCTCCACTTGAGTGGAGCATTGTCCTTCTCCTTCGGCCACAAGGGGTTCCTCAATGGGTAGGATAAAACCAACACCCATTCTTCTTATGGCTTGAGGAGGAATTTCATCACCTACATCAAAAGTGCCACTTTGCTCCACTTGGGAGCCGTTATTCTCATCAAACTCCACGTTACACGTCTCCTCAATAAGTCCCGTGGATTTATTGAGGACACGGTAAGCATGAGAGTTTGTAGCATAACCAACAAATATGCCCTCATAAGCTCTAGCCTCAAATTTAGACAACCGAACACCTTTCTTGAGAATGAAACACTTACACCCGAACACCCGAAAGTACTTGAGGTTGGGCTTGTTACCGGTGAGTATCTCATATGGAGTCTTGTTCAAGCCCTTGCGGAGGTAGAGCCGATTGGATGCATGACACGCGGTGTTGATGGCTTCGGCCCAAAAGTTGTATGGAGACTTGAACTCCGCCATCATGGTCCTTGCCGCATCCATCAACGTCCGGTTCTTCCTCTCCGCAACACCGTTTTGTTGAGGGGTGTAAGGTGCAGAATATTGATGCTTGATCCCCTCATCACTAAGAAACTCATCCAAGGTGTAGTTCTTGAACTCGGTGCCGTTGTCACTTCTTATTGTCAAGATCTTTGCATTGTGTTGACGTTGGGCTTCATTTGCAAAGTCAATGACGGTTTGTTGGGTCTCACTCTTCCTCTTGAAGAAATACACCCAAGTGTATCTTGAATAGTCATCCACAATCACCAAGCAATACTTCCTACCCCCAAGACTATCAAAGGATGGAGGCCCAAAGAGATCCAAATGAAGGAGCTCCAAAGGCCTCTTCGAGTAAATGAGAGTCGTGGGAGGGTGAGCCTTCTCATGTAGCTTTCCTTCGATACAAGCACTGCAAGCACGATCTTTAGCAAAACTAACATTCGTTAGTCCACGGACATGGTCCCCCTTGAGAAGACTTTGCAAAGATCTCATATTGACATGGGCTAAACGGCGATGCCAAAGCCATCCCACGTCAACTTTAGCCATTAGGCATGTCGCGGTCTTAGTGGGTCGCTCCGAAAGTTAATCACATAGAGACCGTTCTCGACATGCCCAACAAAGGCTACTTTAAGAGTCTTGCTCCACAAGAGGGCCACGGTATCAATATCAAAGAAAGTGGCAAAGCCCATGATTGCAAGTTGACGAACGGAAAGTAAATTGTATGCAAGGGACTCAACAAGCATGACCTTCTCGATCGTGAGATCATGAGAAATGACAACTTTGCCGAGTCCCAATACCTTAGAAGACGAGGCATCACCCCACTCGACATTGGTGGGCATAGATGGAATCTTGTGCACGTCCACCACCAAGTCCTTGCTTCCGGTCATATGATTTGTAGCTCCACTATCGAGCAACCATGATCCCCCACCGGAAGCAAACACCTACAAGAGATCAATGCTTGGTTTTAGGTACCCATTTTGTAATGGGTCCTTTGATGTTAGTAACAAGGGTCTTAGGAACCCAAATAGACCATTCAATATACTCATGAGGAGAACCAACAAATTTGGCATAAACATGCCCATCACTAGCACGGCATAGCACATAAGAAGGATTAAAGTCGCCGGCTTTGTTGGAAGGGGTGGCATTGCCCTTCTTGACACCGCCACCCTTCGCATTGTTCTTCTTCTCCTTGGAAGCACCCTCTCCCTCCTTCACAAAAGTTTGCTTGAGAGGAGGAGGTCGTTTGGTCTTGTCATTCTTCTTCTTGTTCTTGGGCTTGGGTGCGAACCCAATCCCCTCCTTGGCCACAACTTCCTTTTGATTGCTCAAAAGGTCGTTGAGGTTCTTCTCACCTTGTATGCATGACACAAGGCCTTTCTCAAGTTGCTCCTTCAACTTAGCATTCTCCTCAACAAGATGCACATGCTCACAACAAGGGTTAGTAGCATTTGCATTATCAATTAACACCATATGAGGAAAGTTGGCTTTCTCCATATGATCACTTGGAGTTGGTCATGAGACTCCTTGAGGCTAGCATGAACACCCTTCAAGACTTTGTGAGCCTTGTCGAGAATGTCAAACTCCTCTTTGAGTCTAGCAAGATCAACCCCAAGCTTTGCCTTCTCGGAGTTTAGCACACGAGAAACAACAAGAGCATGATCAAGATCTTTCTTTAACTTAGCATGATCATCGTTGTGTGACTCCTCAAGAGCCAAACGAAGATCACGCTCTTCGTCAAGAGCATTGGAAAGATCCGAAATCTCATCGGCATAGTCACGACTATGCCCCTCCATCTTAGAGATGGTATCTTCGTGAGCCTCGATCATGTCATTGGCTTCACCAAGTTGTTCCAAGAGAGCAATGAAGTGCTTCTTGGATTTACCCTTGAGTTTACCCATAAAGGTCTCAAACTCACTCTCCTCCACATTTGTCCCATCATGTTCATCAATGCTATCCGTCGAAGAAGGATGATCAATGATGGTAGTTTTGATGTTGGGGTTACCTTGTTGGTGGCTTTAGCCATGAGGCACTTGGCGGTGATGTTCTCATTGGGTGAGTCGAAGAGAGACATCCGTGGAGCCATTGCAATGGCGACGGAGGCCATGGCAACCGACTCACCATCTTCATCATCGTCATCATCCTCATTGTACTCTTCTTGTACCACCAATGCCTTGGGAGGAGTCTTCTTGGTGAAGTTGCTCTTGTTGGGGAACGACTTGGCCTTGTCCTTTCGGATGAGCTTGCCACCATTGTCTTCCCTCTTCTCGTAAGGGCACTCCGCAACAAAGTGGCTCACATTGCCACAATTGAAGCAAGTCCTCACTCGTTGCTTGCCCTTTGCGCCACTTGAATTGTTCTTGTTGAAGTTTGGCCTTGAGTTCTTCTTGCTCCAAAATTGCCTTGAAGCAAGAGCCATGTGTTCATGATAGGCATACTTCGTATCTTCGAGGTTGCTCTCCTCTTCTTCCTCTTCATCCTCTTCCTCCATACTAACCTTGGCCTTTAGAGCAAGGTTGGGCTTCTTTACTCTTTGAGAGCGAAGAACCGCATTGTCGGCGGTCTTGTCCAAGATGCTCATAGCAACGAACTCATCCAACACTTCACTTGAGGACAAGGTGTGGAAGTCCGGCCTTTGACGAATGACGGAGGACATGGCTTTGTGGTAGGGCATCATTGCCTTGAGGAATTTGCGCTTGATCCAATTGTCATCCGTGTCCTTACTTCCATGATCTCGGAGAGAGACCGCGAGTTTGGTTACTCTCCGATAAAGCTCACGAGGTTCTTCATCTTCTTTCATTGCAAACTCATCGGCTTCATCTTGCACCACTTCATAGTTGGAGCGTTGAATGCTTGCGCTTCCCCGATAGAGGGAAACCACTTGGAGCCAAGCATCTTTGGCCATGGTGTAGGGCCGGAGATGAGGAAGATCTTCGGGTGGGATTGCTTCTTGGATGATGAAGAGAGCATTCTCATTGAATTGATGATCCACGACTTCTCTAGGAGTGAAGTTACTTCGGTCATGCGGATAGAAACCTTCTTCAATGATTCTCCAAAGATTAGTGTTCACATGATTTAAATGACGCTTAAAACGATAGACCCAAGAATCAAATTCTACATTCTTCTCAATCTTAGGGGCCGGGCCGGCATGATTCAAATGAGTGGAAGGAAGCGGTCCACCATAGACAAGTGGAGGTTCCACATGGGCAAAGATGCCGGTGCCATTTTTACCACTAGAAGAAGGAGCTTTCTCGCTAGTAGCTTCCCCCTTGTCGGAGGTAGCATCCGTCACCTTGTTAGCGGGATCACCCACTTTCAACGGTGCGGTGGAAAGTTTAAGCCCTTCTAAGAATTTATTAAACATGCTTTCGACCTCGGTCGTCATGGAGGTTTTCAATGTGTCCAACGCCACATTGAATTCCTCACGAGAGACCGCGGTTCCCCCATCTCCCGTAGACGAGACCGGATTCACACCGGAGTGCTCCTCCACACCGTCTACGACGTCAACCATACTCTTCGGACGGTAAAGTCCTTAATAAAGAGACTGAGGCTCTGATACCAATTGAAAGGATCGATATAGTTGACTAGAGGGGGGGTGAATAGGCAACTAACAATTTTTAGCTTTTCTTTACCAATTTAAACTTTGCATCAAAGTAGGTTGTCTAGATATGCAACTAGGTGAGCAACCTATATGATGCAACAACAATAAGCACACACGCAAGCAAGAGATAAACACAAATAAGCTTGCACAAGTAAAGGCACGAGATAACCAAGAGTGGAGCCGGTGAAGACGAGGATGTGTTACCGAAGTTCCTTCCCTTTGAGAGGAAGTACGTCTCCGTTGGAGCGGTGTGGAGGCACAATGCTCCCCAAGAAGCCACTAGGGCCACCGTATTCTCCTCACGCCCTCACACAATGCGAGATGCCGTGATTCCACTATTGGTGCCCTTGGAGGCGGCGACCGAACCTTTACAAACAAGGTTGGGGCAATCTCCACAACTTAATTGGAGGCTCCCAACGATACCACGAAGCTTCACCACAATGGACTATGGCTCCGCGGTGACCTCAACCGTCTAGGGTGCTCAAACACCCAAGAGTAACAAGATCCACAAGGGATTAGTGGGGGGATTCAAATTTCTCTTGGTGGAAGTGTAGATCGGGGCCTTCTCAACCAATCCCTAGAGAATCAACAAGTTTGATTGGCTAGGGAAGGAGATCGGGCGAAAATGGAGCTTGGAGCAACAATGGAGCTTGGAGGTGGAAGAGGTAGTCAACTAGAGGAGGAAGACACCCCTTATATAGTGGAAGAACAAATCCAACCGTTATCCACCAACTCAGCCTGCGCAGCGCGGTACTACCGCACCTGAGGCGCGGTACTACCGCAGGGGCACGCGGTACTACCGCAGGGCCCCGCGGTACTACCGCCCACGCAGCAGAGACCAGAACAGCCAAGGTGCACTAAAGCAGAGGGCGGTAGTACTGCTGGCGCGGTAGTACTGCTGGCGCGGTAGTACTGCTGGCGCGGTACTACCGCTCCCCCTTGCGGTACTACCGCAAGGCAGGGACTGTCCAGGGATGGGAAGGCACGGATATAAAAAATTACATCCGTGGCTACTTCCGCAGAGTTGGAGTCGATGCAAAAACCCGACGCGGTAGTACCGTAAGCCAGCAGCGATACTACCGCGCGGGGCGCGGATGTAAAAAATTACATCCGCCCCTTACTGCCGCGTACTTGCGGAACTAAGTCAGGGACCACGGTACTACCGCTTACTAGAAGCGGTACTACCATGGGCCCTTGCGGTACTACCGCACCAGCGGGCGGTACTACTGCTCTAGGGAGCAGTACTACCGCATGCCCTAGTTCGGCAAGCAAGAGCAATATTTGCATAGACATGGAAAACATAGGATACTCCAAAGGCTAGAGGAAAGGAGGTGCAAAGGAAGATGTGTACGTGATGAATCCACCCAACCTTTCCAACGCGGACCCCCTCTTAATAGTACGGCTCCCCTACGACTCAATACCACCGAAAAGAAACGAAGAGAAACGCCGTCTTCCATAGCCTTCGAGGGGAACCAAATCATATTGTGCTTAGTCAATATATCTGAAATATTCGATGGACATGATTAGTCCGCAAAAGCATTGTCATCAATCACCAAAACCAACTAAGGGATAAAAATGCCCTTACAATAGGGCACCATCGAAATCCGTTGAGACGACGCCTTATGAACTGTGGTTTGGCAAAGAAACCAAAGTTGTCGTTTCTTAAAGTTTGGGGTTGCGATGCTTATGTGAAAAAGCTTCAACCTGATAAGCTCGAACCCAAATCGGAGAAATGTGTCTTCATAGGATACCCAAAGGAGACTGTTGGGTACACCTTCTATCACAGAACCGAAGGCAAAACATTCGTTGCTAAGAATGGATCCTTTCTAGAGAAGGAGTTTCTCTCGAAAGAAGTGAGTGGGAGGAAAGTAGAACTTGATGAGGTAACCGTACCTGCTCCCTTATTGGAAAGTAGTTCATCACAGAAACCGGTTCCTGTGACGTCTATACCAATTAGTGAGGAAGTTAATGATGATGATCATGAAACTTCAGATCAAGTTATTACTGAACCTCGTAGGTCAACCAGAGTAAGATCCACACCAGAGTGGTACGGTAATCCTGTTCTGGAGATTATGTTACTAGACCATGACGAACCTACAAACTATGAAGAAGCGATGGTGAGCCCAGATTCCGCAAAATGGCTTGAGGCCATGAAATCTGAGATGGGATCCATGTATGAGAACAAAGTGTGGACTTTGGTTGACTTGCCCGATGATCAGAAAGCCATTGAGAATAAATGGATCTTCAAGAAGAAGACTGACGCTGACGGTAATGTTACTGTCTATAAAGCTCGACTTGTTGCGAAAGGTTTTCGACAAGTTCAAGGGATTGACTACGATGAGACCTTCTCACCCGTAGCGATGCTTAAGTCTGTCCGAATCATGTTAGCAATTGCCGCATTTTATGATTATGAAATTTGGCAAATGGATGTAAAAACTGCATTCCTGAATGGATTTCTGGAAGAAGAGTTGTATATGATGCAACCGGAAGGTTTTGTTGATCCAAAGGGAGCTAACAAACTGTGCAAGCTCCAGCGATCCATTTATGGACTGGTGCAAGCCTCTCGGAGTTGGAATAAACGCTTTGATAGTGTGATCAAAGCATTTGGTTACAGACTTTTGGAGAAGCCTGTATTTACAAGAAAGTGAGTGGGAGCTCTGTAGCATTTATGATATTATATGTGGATGACATATTGCTGATTGGAAATGATATAGAATTTCTGGATAGCATAAAGGGATACTTGAATAAGAGTTTTTCAATGAAGGACCTCGGTGAAGCTGCTTATATATTGGGCATCAAGATCTATAGAGATAGATCAAGACGCTTAATAGGACTTTCACAAAGCACATACCTTGACAAAGTTTTGAAGAAGTTCAAAATGGATCAAGCAAAGAAAGGGTTCTTGCATGTGTTACAAGGTGTGAAATTGAGTAAGACTCAATGCCCGACCACTGCAGAAGATAGAGAGAAGATGAAAGATGTTCCCTATGCTTCAGCCATAGGCTCTATCATGTATGCAATGCTGTGTACCAGACCTGATGTGTGCCTTGCTATAAGTCTAGCAGGGAGGTACCAAAGTATTGCGGTCAAGAACATCCTGAAATACCTGAAAAGGACTAAGGATGTGTTTCTCGTTTATGGAGGTGACAGAGAGCTAGTCGTAAATGGTTACGTTGATGCAAGCTTTGACACTGATCCGGACGATTCTAAATCGCAAACTGGATACGTGTTTACATTGAACGGTGGAGCTGTCAGTTGGTGCAGTTCTAAACAAAGCGTCGTGGCGGGATCTACGTGTGAAGCGGAGTACATAGCTGCTTCGGAAGCAGCAAATGAAGGAGTCTGGACGAAGGATTTCATATCCGATCTAGGTGTCAGACCTAGTGCATCGGGTCCAATGAAAATCTTTGTGACAATACTGGTGCAATTGCCTTGACGAAGGAATCCAGATTTCACAAGAGAACCAAGCACATCAAGAGACGCTTCAACTCCATACGGGATCTAGTCCAGGTGGGAGACATAGAAATTTGCAAGATACATACGGATCTGAATGTTGCAGACCCATTGACTAAGCCTCTTCCACGAGCAAAACATGATCAGCACCAAGGCTCCATGGGTGTTAGAATCATTACTGTGTAATCTAGATTATTGACTAGTGCAAGTGGGAGACTGAAGGAAATATCCCCTACAGGCAATAATAAAGTTATTATTTATTTCCTTATATCATGATAAATGTTTATTATTCATGCTAGAATTGTATTAACCGGAAACATAATACTTGTGTGAATACATAGATAAACAGAGTGTCACTAGTATGCCTCTACTTGACTAGCTCGTTGATCAAAGATGGTTATGTTTCCTAGCCATTGACATGAGTTGTCATTTGATTAACAGGATCACATCATTAGGAGAATGATGTGATTGACTTGACCCATTCCGTTAGCTTAGCACTCGATCGTTTAGTATTCTGCTATTGCTTTCTTCATGACTTATACATGTTCCTATGACTATGAGATTATGCAACTCCCGTTTACCGGAGGAACACTTTGTGTGCTACCAAACGTCACAACGTAACTGGGTGATTATAAAGGTGCTCTACAGGTGTCTCCAAAGGTACTTGTTGGGTTGGCGTATTTCGAGATTAGGATTTGTCACTCCGATTGTCGGAGAGGTATCTCTGGGCCCACTCGGTAATGCACATCATTATAAGCCTTGCAAGCATTGCAACTAATGAGTTAGTTGCAGGATGATGTATTACGGAACAAGTAAAGAGACTTGCCGGTAACGAGATTAACTAGGTATTGAGATACCTACGATCGAATCTCGGGCAAGTAACATACCGATGACAAAGGGAACAACGTATGTTGTTATGCGGTCTGACCGATAAAGATCTTCGTAGAATATGTAGGAGCCAATATGGGCATCCAGGTCCCGCTATTGGTTATTAACAAGAGAGGTGTCTCGGTCATGTCTACATAGTTCTCGAACCCATAGGGTCCGCACGCTTAACGTTCGTTGACGATATAGTACTATGAGTTATGTATGTTGGTGACCGAATGTTGTTCGGAATTTTGGATGAGATCACGGATATGACGAGGAACTCCGGAATGGTCCGGAAGTAAAGATTGATATGTGGATAGTAGTGTTTGATCTCCGGAAAGGTTCCAGAATCCATCGGAAGGGGTTTCGGATGTTTCCCAAAATGTCTGGGCACAAGAACACTTTATCTGGGCCAAAGGGGAAAGCCCACGAGGTTTTTGGAAAGCGCAAAATGAAGTTTTGCGGAGTCCAGGGGCCAGACGCCAGGGTCCCTGGCGTCTGGGTCCAGACGCCGGAAACCCTGGCGTCTGGCCCTGGAGTCCGAGAAGGACTCTTGCCTTTCAGGTGAAGCCGACTTTGTGGAGGTTTTCACTCCAAGTTTCGACCCCAAGGCTCAACATATAAATAGAGGGGTAGGGCTAGCACCCAAGACATATCAAGAAACACCAAGCCATGTGCCGGCAACCCCGTCTCCTCTAGTTTATCCTCCGTCATAGTTTTGTAGTGCTTAGGCGAAGCCCTGCGAAGATTGTTCTTCACCAACACCGTCACCACGCCGTCGTGCTGCCGGAACTCATCTACTACTTCGCCCCTCTTGCTGGATCGAGAAGGCGAGGAGGTCACCAAGCCGAACGTGTGCAGAACTCGGAGGTGTCGTGCTTTCGGTACTTGGATTGGTCGGATCGTGAAGACGTACGACTACATCAACCGCGTTGATATAACGCTTCCGCTTACGGTCTACGAGGGTACGTAGACAACACTCTCCCCTCTCGTTGCTATGCATCACCATGATCTTGCATGTGCGTAGGAAATTTTTGAAATTACTACATTCCCCAACAGCCCTTGATTGTTTCCGAGATGCTGGTCTGCTACAATTTGTGAGTGATAAAGAGCACTGGAACGAAGAGCTTCTGCTGCAATTCTATGCCACCCTCCACATTCGCGGCTACAACAGGGATCCGAAGACATGGATCCTTGAGTGGATGACAGGCAATGTACATCACGAAGCCAAAGCTCTTGATATTATTGAGCTCACTGGCCTGCCCACTCCAGGTGAACTCTTTGAACCTGGTTGTCAGCTTCACCACAATGCTTTGGAGAGCATCTTCCAGAAGCCTGAGACCAACATGAGCCAAATGCTGAGCATGATGAAGCCACTACCACGCGATGCTGAATATCCAATGGAATTCTTTGTTGAAGACCTAGAGTATCTGCCCCGCACTATTTATCATATTATCAGGCGAACTCTATGGCCTATCAAGGGACATTCTCCTGCAGCAAAGCTTGAAGGAGCAATGAAGACATTGGTTTTCTATATCTTCAATGGCATCAACTTCAATGCTCAAGACTTCTTCATCGGGCAATTGGCTGCATCTGGCTCTGATCTCTTTGGTCCGAAGTTCTACGCTCCATGGGTTATGCGCCTTGTCAAGCTTCACTCTGCTGTCAACTATCAGCCGTCTGCGCGCAATTATCTGATATTATTGCCAGAGGTTGATCTGTCTGTCGAAGCCATATACCCAGAACCTGCCAAGGAGCCCATTTATCTTCACAACGCTGATCACCAAAGCTTCACTCAGCCCATTGAAGGAGTTCTGGCTGCCACTCGTGTTTATCCTTTGGCTGGCAATACACGTGCACCTCATCATGCCCATACTGAAGCCACTGAAAGCACAATTGTTCAAAGGCCTTGAAAGCGTTCTCGTGTTCTCAATGACCGAGAGCATCTCGTTGCCTTGCATCAAAAGCAAGATAAGCATCACGACTAGCTGAAGCGTCAGATGCAAAGCCTCTTGGTGGATGTCAACCGCATTCGCAACCTTGCCACCAAGAATGCTTTTGTCACTCACGAAACCTGTAGGAGGTCGTGGAAGAGTCTAACATTGCTCAGTGCCGAAGCCGATCTTCAAGACGATGGCTTCACACAGAGATTCAAATTTGACTCCACTCCTCCCAGGAATGTTGTCTTGCGTCGGACTCCCTCACTTGAAGACTCTGACTATTCATCCTCAGCTGCAACTGTTAATGCCAGAGTCATTGATGATGAAGATGATGCTACTTCACCACCTCCAACTTCGGCGCGTATCGACACTGCACCAAGTTCTTCTGCACCACCGAACCTCAACGACGACCCTGCTGCTTCACCTACTCCTCATGGGAACGAGTAGAGGCTCTATGTCTTCAAACCTTTTTGGTCCTTACTGACAAAAGGGGGAGAAGCATATGAGTTGATAGTCTTCAAGCGGGTCCATTTGGGTGGTTGCTATACTTTTGCCAAGTGCTTACAACTCTCACTTTTGATACTTCTGGTTCTTTGAGTTGTAACACTTAAACTTGATGGTCGTCTGCTACTTTTTCTGCTATTCTGTGATGCGATGATAAATTCCGCATGTGCGATGATAAATCCCGCACGAAGTCATATTGCAGACGTCCATTTTTTATTATGCATGTCATTATCTTCGTTATATCTTATCATGCATGAATTGCCTTCATAAGTTGAAGAGAACCTCCACAAGTACAACCTGCCATGTGCATTTGCATTCCAAAAGCAAAATACTTATATGCGCATCTTCAGGGGGAGCCTTTTGCTACTTATGAAGACAATACCTAAATTCCTCACAATTTCACATACTTTTATCCCCGTTGAAAACTTCAACCAGTTTGTCATCAATCACCAAAAAGGGGGAGATTGTAAGTGCATCTAGTGCCACCGCTAGTTGGTTTTGGAGTATTGACGACAAACCTGGTTGAGGGACTAATGTGTTTGTGAGAATTGCAGGATAACACAGGTAGTAGTCCCTCATTAATTCGGTTTACCTACCGGAGATGACCCCTAAAAAGTATGAAGACATTGATGACAATGGTGGTATGTGAAGACAATCACATCGAAGCTTATGACTCGAGAAGACATTCACGTGAAGACTATGGAGTGCGAAGACATAGTTGTTTCGTAGTTTCCTTTTCTTCTTTATTGATTCATAGGAACCACCGTACTGTTAAGTGGGGTCCAAGTGAACAAAGTCAGAGTGACTGAAGTGATGCTCAACCAAATCCTATGTCTTTGAGCGAAGACAATGAGAGCAAATCTTATCCAGAGGCGGATGAGTCAGCTTTACTTGTAGCCCAAGTCAAGCTGCCGCGTGTGTTTGAAATCTGACCGTTGGAACACATCTCAGTTCCTTAGTGACCCAGGGTCATTTCGGACAAATAAGGTCGGGTTTCCTAGTGGCTATAAATAGCCCACCCCCTACACCATAAATTGGTGGCTGCTCAGAGTGAGTGCACGGCTTTTGTCGTTTGAGAGCAACCCACCTCGAAGCTTTTGAGAGAGGGAAATCCTTGCGAGGACAAAGCCCAAAACACCCAGAGCCAAAGAGTGTTAGGCATAACTGAAGTCTTTCTGTCTGCGTGACCTGAAGACTTGTTACACTTGAGGACTGTGAATCCTCCAGCCGGTTAGGCGTCGCGTTCTGAGCATCCAAGAGTCATTGTGGATTGCCGGTGAACGAAGTCTGTGAAGGTTTGGAAATCTACCTTGAAGACTTACCAGAGTGATTGGGCGAGGACTGGGTGTCCTTAGCTCAAGGGGAATAAGGTGAAGATGCGGTCTTCTGAGTTGAA
This sequence comes from Triticum aestivum, assembly GCF_018294505.1. NCBI lineage: Eukaryota > Viridiplantae > Streptophyta > Magnoliopsida > Poales > Poaceae > Triticum > Triticum aestivum. The sequence continues at coordinate 310,983,348 of NC_057802.1, forward strand.
TCTCAGCCTCCCTAACCAGACGTACAGTTGTCACAGCAACTGAAACTGGTCCAACAAATCCTTGTCCTCACCAAGCAACTGGTTCTATCTTCTCCCTCTCTTTACTTACAGTTTTTCTTCGTGAAGTCATTGCCTGCTTGTGTTACCTGTTTGACTTCACTGTGTGACTACTATTGTTGTTTGGCTTCATACTATCTTCCATCCTGATCATTACTACCTAGTTGCTATTAGTCTTCGTGCTTTCAGTTCATTGAATACTTGACTGTGGCCTGCCTAGTGTAGTCTACCTTCCGCTGCATGTTAATAGGTTCATTTCTATTGTTTGTCTTTGAAACTTCCATGTTTTGAAGACTTTCATAAAAATCGCCTATTCACCCCCCCTCTAGTCGATAACTAGCACTTTCAGAGGCCTCCTTTGGTTTGGAGGATTTTGTAGGAATTTCATAGGATAGGATTTTGGTAGGAAAAAAATCCTTTAAAGCCCTTTGGTTTGTAGGAATGAAATCTTATTTTTATGGAGGAATTCTTTCTATCCTCCACATTTCATAGAAAAGTAAACATTAGCCTAGACTCAATGAAAAAAATCCTATGAAGTGAATAAAAGGACATCTCCTTTCCTATTCCTACCCATAGGATTTGAGATGCATGTCATCTCATTTCCTATGACTTTTCTATTCCTATGATTTCCCTACCATATGAACCAAAGGAGGCCTATTTGTTTTTCCAAACACCTCCCCTAAGCACCTTGTGTTATCGTATAAATGTATTGCTAAGTCTCTTCCATCAGATCCGTCTTTTGGTTGCATTGGCTAGAACATGCACTTCTACACCTTACATTGGACAAAGCCTAAGAAGACGTTCGAAACAACTATTTCCAGCGAGCCAAGCTGAGTCGAGCGCAAAAGGGGGCTCGATGTACGTGGCGATGTAGGGAGGAATGTGCACGGAGATGGCTGGACACCAAAATATGGCGCAAGATGGCACGAAGCCCAACATCACCCCTATTTACTCGCTCACTCTAGCGCTTGAACAAATCAAGCCTCAGTTCTAGGGACCGGCAGCAACTCGGGTCTGTGGAAGCGGCGGCGACGATTACTTCGATCTTCGGCAGCAAGACCTACTTCTCCCCTTCATCTCTAACTCCATCTCGTCCTCCTCATCTTCGCCATGGGCGGGTCGTTGGCTCCAAAGTGGAAGCAGCATACAATCCCCTTCTTATGTTAGTTCGTTAGGTACAATGTTGGTCGATTTCACCATTGTTTACCGCAACACTAATGTCACCATTAGGTCGTTATGGACGAACGAATGAACCTAGTTGTTCACGCAACAACACTCATAGTTGTGATTCAGGCCCAGCTCATGTTGGTCCACAAGAGAAGAGATTTGTTCGTCGGAGTGATAAACCTATCATCCGTTATGGTCCAATGTTAATCCGAGATAGGGAGAATATGGCGGATCTGAGTTACATCTACAACAACAACACCATAGAGGTTGTGAACATGCTTCGAATCCGTAGAACACCTTTTTTCTATGCTTGTGGAGACACTTAGGAACAGAGGGCAGCTAGAAGATAGCATCCACACCTCTGTGGAAGAGCAAGTTGTCATGTTTTTTCATGTTGTAGGTCATAATCGGTGGTAGAAGGTTATGCATATCACATTCAGGAGATCCATGGACACCATTTTCAGGTGTTTCAAGCAAGTCACGTAATGCTATTGGGGAGCTTAGAGGAAAGATGATCAACCACCAAGCGGGCACACTCCTAACAAGGTTCGTACGAGCCCAAGATGTTATCGTATTTCAAGGTGAGCATTACTCGTAGTTCATGCCATAACATGCTTGTAATGTTGTCATAGAGCAGTAACAATATGTTTTCATGCCATCACATGATTGTATTGGCGCAATAGATGATACTTCATATATTGCATCACAATTTTAGATGGTAAATATTACACTTTTACGCTTTTTCAGCAATCTTTGCATCAATTAATTATGGTTTATCTTAAAATGTAAAGAATTGAAGAATTATTTCCCAAAGAGAGGATGGAAATTGGACATTCGTGAAGAAAGTGCACTATCAAAGCCCCCAAAAGGATTGATTGTAGCAACGAGAGTAATAAGAACTTGAAAGTAAAGAACATAAATCAAGGACTGTAAAAAAGGGTCATTAAAAATGTAAAAAAAACTGATACATTAAAAGGCAAAAGGAAAACATAATTTACAACTGCCATGCTCTATTTTATAAAGAATGTCATGCTAAACTTTAAAAAATGTTTTATCTAGATAAGTCTAATAAATTTTCCATGGTCCAAACACAGTTTTTTTGTTGCAAAAAACAAAAATGTCACCCTCTTAATAGTATAACTATCATCCATTTAATAATAAAAATACCTCCGTCTTAACTCTTAATAATAAAAATGCCATGCTCTCAAATAATAAAACTGCCATCTTGTTCTTAATAAAACGGGCATCCTGCTAAAAATAAACTGCCATGTTATCAATAATAAATCTCTTAATAATAAAACTGTCATCCTCTTAATAATAACTAGCATATGTGCCCGTGAGTTGCAACGGGGAAAAAATACACACTCATTCACACTCAACGACATCAACAAATCCCTTGAAATATTTCACATTGTCGTACGAGAAACAACATGATAAGTGGTGTTGTACGAAGGCATAAGGGTAGGACGATATTTTAAGTATACTAAAGTATGTCCAATTTATTAGACACACCGTTAGCACACGTGCATCCCTTGCGTTGTCAATATTAGATTTTATAAGAGCATCAGACTATCCTATCTAGTCAATTCAAATAAGTACAAAACATATATAATATGCATTTTTAATATACACCATATAAAGAAAAGTATTAACTAAGGGTGCACCCTAAACATAATTTTAGAAAATAATAACATGCAGGTTAATAGCATATTTGGAATTTATACATTTTTCTGAATGATTTACATATATAACATGTTTAATTTGGATTTAGGATTTGAAATGTACGATTTTTTTAAAGCATTTAAATCTGTCAAAAAGAAAAAAGTTTAAAAATAGAGTAGCTGGGCCGAAACTGCAAGATTGTGCACAAATGGGCTTGAGCTAGGCAATTTTATCCTACGCCAACGAAAATTGAAGAGAAAATGCACGAAAAAGGAAGAACCAGGATTCAAACTCGGGTCTCCTCTTTGGAGATATTAGGCTCAATCAACCAGACTACTTTGATGGATGTGAAACATTTGGGGCCTCGCTGTAAATAAAAAATAAAGCCACCGGCGACTTAGAAGGAAAAATGAATCTTTTTTTTCACTTATCGGTGGCATAGGGGGTAATTACTGATAACTTCAGGGGGTAAATTTGACGACGGGCAGATAGAAGCAATAGTCTCTTTATTATTAGGTAGAGATTTTAATGGTATTAATAATAAAAATTTCATGATCTTATAATAATAAAAGTGTCATGCTCTGCGAACCAACCTGTGGTTGGATGGTTAGAGGGACCGTGGTATCTTCAACCCACCAGGGTTCAAATCCTGGTGCTCGTATTTATTCCTGAATTTATTTCAGGATTTCCGACGATGCGCATTCAGTGGGAGGAGATGTTTCCGTCGATGACGAGGCGCCTACGGTGACTTCGTAAATCTCAAGATGATATGTCGGCTCAGTCTTTCGGAGGTGCTCATAGGAGTAGGGTGTGCGTGTGTGCGTTCATAGGGGTGAGTGTATGCGCGTGTATATGAGAGCTTGTGTCTGTACTGATGTTCAAAAAAAAGTGTCATGCTCTTAATAATAAAAATTTCATGTGAGAAAGTAAAAATATATATTCAAAATTGCCATGAAGAAGTGAATTTTTTTCCAAAAGCAAACCAACAACCGAACCGGTGAACTGCGGTCCGACGGTAAAAACCTGACCAGACAGCCTTACCGAATCGATTATTTTTTTGAGTCTTTAAAACTATGCTACTTTTTTTTGAGTCTTTAAAACTAGCCTTTTTTTTTGAGGGGGTTTAAAACTATGCTACTAATTCCTTCGTTTTAATTTCCTTTGAACGATGAGCCCTTAGCTGGGCCTTCAGGCTTCAGGCCTCATTTCGCAGCGGAACTGACTGGGCCAAGCCTAGCCGGTCGTCCAAGCCAGCTCGCGGCGATCGGGCGAGCCGGAGCCGCAGAACCGAACGGGGAACAGGGGCTCGATTTCTTCCAAGAAGCAGAAGGCGGATCGGGAATTCACGCCCGGACTCCCGTTCCCATCGGTTCAACTCGCTCCCCGCCGCCTACAGCTCACCCACGCCCGCCACCCTCCTCCGGAGAAGCGTGATTTTGGGGCATTAGAGGCAATTGAGATGGTGCCCGATGGCAGCGTCAAGGACCAGGAGGCCTCGAGCTCCTCGTCTCCACCCGCCGCGGCGATAGCGAGGGCGGCACGGCCGCCTAGGCCAGTGAGCTTTAAGACTAAGAGGATCGTGTGGCACCCGCTGAAGCACCGCCGGTTCCGCGTGGGGGCCACCAAGACGATGGTCGAGGCCTCATCGTCCGCTCAGGCGGTAAGGGGAGCCAGAGAGGTGGGGGAGGCGACCACGGCGGCGGCGGCCATGGGGTCGCCCAAGGAGGACGAGAAGGGGCACATATGCGGCGGCTGGAAGAGGTAACATCATGCTTGGATGACCCTACTGTTCTCTAGGTCCTATGCTAGATTTTGTTAGAATCTTTATTGATTAAAACATGCAGTGAGAGGATCTAGGCCAAACAATGGCATTGCTTCCCTGTGGTAAGATGGTCACTAGGAAAAGGAAATACATAGCTTGGTTCCTCGTCACTCGTTATCGCTGGTTGCCGCATTTGTAGATTATATGCTTACATGATTATAGAGAAACCCCTCATTTAGTTAGCTTAACTAGTGCTCTTCTCTAATTTTTAACTCTTGTATAGAGGGACCGCCGGCGAAGTCCGCGCGCGCCCCCAGGGAAGGTGGCGGCGGGGCGTTTCCCCTCTCCGCGGCGTTGCGCACGCATGCGCTGCCTGCGTCGCCTCGGGCGCGGGCGAGATGCAGGGCCGCGGGAGTGGCTTCAGCGCGGGGAGAGGCCGGATCCTGGCCGGCTTGGCCGGATCTAGCTTCTCCGCCCCCGTTGGCCGCCCTCGATGGGGTTCGGTGGTTTCGTTCCGGCGGCCAGCGAGGGCTGGATCCCGGGGCGGCGGCTCCGGACGGCGGAGGATGTGTCGGCGGCTGTGGACTCGCGACGGGCGACGCGGCGGCCGCGGTGGTGGACGATCCGTGCACAAGACGCTTGATGGTGGCCATTGGAACAGATCTGGGTGAAGACCTGCTCGCGACTGCTGCCAAGGCCGGCAATGGCGGCACTATTCGGTGTCGTTCCCTTGTTGAAGGCATCGCTGTTGAGAAGTTCCAGGCCACTATCTGCTACCTTCGGGGAAACCCTAGATCAGTAGATCAGATGACGGCGGCATTATTGTGTCGTTTCCCTCTTGTGGCGTCAATCTTGGAGGGGTACACGGGCTCGAGGGACCAGTGGACGGAATAATTGGTGGAGCGGTGATTCATCCTGCACATTAATGGTGGTGTTTCTCGGCGGCGTGGCGCAGTGAAGACTCGACGCCCGATGTGTGGCGAGGGACTCGCGCAGGAGGGTGACGCTATCAGGCGTCGTGGTGGCGTCGATGGCAGAGAGGCCGGGCAAGGTGGTGCGGCAGTACAGCACTGAAGATGGATTGGTGGCAGGAGGCTGCGGCGGCCTCAGACCCGGCAGGCGTCCTGGTTGAGGAGTGTGCCGGACTGGTAGGTGCCCCATACCCGGTAGGCGTCCTGGTTGGGACCTCAGGTCTTAGATGTTTAGGTTTGGTTGCGATGTCTGTTTGGTATTAGGCCCAGACTATCAGCGCCCCTTCATCATTTGGATAGGAGTTGCGACAGTTGTTGCTTAGACTGTGGCTTTAGTCTTACTGTTGTATCACTTTGTAAGGTCTTGTGAGAATAATTAATAAAGTGGCCGTATGCATCACCCAGATGCAGAGGACGGGGGTCCTCCTCCTTTTCTAAAAAAAAAACCATCTTCTATTATATTCCTTAATTCTCCCCTTGCGAACATCTGTGGTTGCAGTGAGGATGGAAGTTTGTATTGTGGATATTCTAGCTTGAGAGGGAGAAGAGCAAGTATGGAAGACTTCTACGATATGAGATCATCTAAAATGGGTGCTAAAAACATAAACCTTTTTGGAGTATTTGATGGTGAGAAATTCACTGTTCAAACACTTCATTGTGTCCCGTTTATTGTTCAGACTAAAGTTATTTTGTCATCACAGGACATGGTGGTTCATGTGCCGCTGAGTATCTCAAGGAGCACTTATTTGAAAATCTCCTGAAACACCCCTCTTTCATTACTGATACAAAAACAGCAATAAGTATGATGTTTACTCATGAGCATTACTTCAAAATCATTCAGTGCATCTAGCAGGGTAATCGACCATAGTAACTAATGGTAATTCCCAGGTGAGAGCTATACGAAGACTGACTCAGATTTCTTGGATGCTGAAACCAATATTCATAGAGAGGATGGGTCAACTGCATCAACAGCAATTTTTGTTGGCAACCATCTCTATGTGGCAAATGTTGGCGATTCACGGGCTGTAATATCGAAGGCGGGCAAAGGTGTGGTTTTTAACCGGAACTTTTATCCCAGTTAATGTTGACCATGTATTATATTTTATTGTAATAAATCACTTCATAACTTTCTAGGATAATTGTTTGCATACATTACCTATTATCGTGATCCTGGTGTGTTATTTTAAATTTGCGATGAATCTCATTGCGACGGAGTATCATGTAGCAGATAAATGTTTTTTAGAGTTGGTATTTTCGCCGTATCATGTCAGTAATGCACACTAGTTAATTTTACATTCACTTTTCTTTGTCAAATGAGGTACTGGATAGATCGTGTTTCAAGAATGTAAATGGGTGGAAACTGGTAGTGGATAACGTGAAATATCCAGTGTTTGCATTTGAGAAAATGTGTATATATGAAACAGCACAACTGAAAATGCATATGGGAAACACGAAGACTGAATAGGAGCTATGTCTCGTAACATTTCAACGCTGATAGTATTTTGTTGGATAATGCATTTATGTCGCAGTTGCTTAAATTTCGTGGTTGGCTTACAACCATTTAAATATCTGGTGATTATATTGCATGAGCAGCTTATCTACCAGTATCTGTTGATATTGGAATATTCATATAACATATTGGTAAATCAGTTCGGTTTATCTTCTTTGCAGCTATTGCGCTCTCTGATGATCACAAACCAGACAGAAGCGACGAGCGGGAACGGATTGAAAATGCTGGAGGAGTTGTTACATTTAGTGGTAAGCCTGACACTAGTTATGTGATGATTTACTTTGTTGAAAACCAATCACGTGTTTGTTGAAATATCTATTAGCTGATAATGCCAAATGTTTGTTTTGCAGGAACATGGAGGGTAGGTGGTGTACTTGCCATGTCTCGGGCATTTGGAGATCGTTTGTTGAAGCCGTTTGTTGTTGCAGAGCCTGAGATTCAGGTGATCTTGCGATACTCATTAACTTGCTGTTGTTTATACCGACTGCAAAGATACCATTACACAATAATGCCCTAGGTCCTGATAGATGTCATGTATGCACTTGGCCACAGGGCAATTTACCTGAGTATTTGCAAAATATTTTGTCAGGAACAAGAAATAGATGATGAATTGGAGTATCTGATTTTGGCTAGTGATGGCCTGTGGGACGTGGTGTCAAATGAGGTCAGTATACCATAATACTCCATTCGTTCACAAATATAAGATGTTCTAACTTTTTTCTGAAACAGACGTTTTAGTGTTTGTTCACTCATTTCAGTCGTATGTAGTCCATATTGAAATATCCAAAACATCTTATAGTATTTGTGAACGGAGGGAGTACCAAATTTCATGCACAGCTGCACACACATTTTATTTTCCATTTCTTTGCGCCATGACTACCAATAGTGAAATCTCCGGTGCACTTTCTTTGTTGCATTATATATTGTAGTATGAGTTGTGGCAAATAGGGATTTGTATATGTCGTACCGACATGTGATGTATTGAACTTGACATGTCTAGTGCGCCATTGTCAAGACGCGGTGATGCAAACTAATTTGCTTTGAGCCTTATTCGGTCAGTTAATATACTATTGAAAAAGCATGGCTTCAGGATTGACAATTCGTTGACTTGTGCAAAGTTACCATCTCTTATTCTCTTCAGGCAAGAAGAAAATGATTTTCTTGCCAGCAGCTCGTTTGATTTTGCATTTAAAACTGTTATTCCTTGCTAAACTTGTGCTCATATATAATAAATGTGGTTTTGCAGCACGCCGTTGCATTTGTGAAGGAGGAGGTGGGCCCTGAAGCTGCGGCCCGAAAGCTGACACAGATCGCTTTTGCGCGTGGGAGCACCGACAATATAACATGCATAGTTGTAGAGTTTCACCGTGCCAAATAAGTGACCGAGGTTGATTTTCTTATTTCTTTTTAGCTTATTACTAGCACATATGCCCGTGCGTTGCAACGGGATGTGAATCAAGGCTCGGGGACATATGATCCTATTCTTCCTTAGATAGCATGTCAAACTGCCTTTAGGATCCTACGCACATCAGATAGCATTGTTGGTCTTCATTTACAATTAATCAGGGGTGGCAAGGTTGAAGCTCGCGGATGTATGTGCTTTTGTACAGAGCAAATGCATGTTGCTATGAATCAGGAGTGGCAAGGTCGACAAACTGGGTCACGGGAGACATGTTGCTGATGACAATAACAATGGACCGATTGATAGTTGGGTTATTCAAAATGGTAGTTCGGAACATGAAACATGACCCGAGTCAATTGATCTGGGTGAATAACACAAACTTCAGATTATTAGTGCATACTGAAATTTAAAAGTATAATACGAATAAAATAACATTATTCATTGTCACTTATGATGCCACGGCCTGAATGGATTTTGTGTCATGCAACTTGACATCATCGGTCAAACATAGTACGTGCTAGATATATCATTGATTACTGTTTAGACATCTGGATAGTGAAGATTGCTCACATATGTCAAACTATAGTTTTTATATAGTGGACACTAAGAAATTTACAACCTTACTAATAGGCATGACAAGAGGAATTTAAACTTTTCTGTAAAGAAAAGCAGCAATACAATATTTTGATATTTCAAAGAAAGCTAAATTTCATCGGCTTGAAAGTGGGCGGCGTTTCTAGATCAAAGCTTGAAAGGCAAGAGATATGGGGTGGAGCTGGTGGCGTGGAGGTTGGGCCTGATCCTGCCTTGGAGGGACAAGACGACCGGACGAGCTCTCCTCACTCCGCCGCAATCGGCGTCGTGCTTCTGCGACTCCGCTCCACGAGCGCGGCGTGGTATGGCCGATGTAGGAGAGGAGACGGGATGGAGGTGGGGTGAGCTGATGCTTCTTTGATCCAGCGCTCGATGGGAGAGGACAAAGGAGGACAGAGCTCCGCCTGCCGCGCCCATCCTCGAATCCGCCGCCCTGTCCCTCCGCGGGAACGCCGTGCGTGATCCAGGGCTTCGCTCGACAAAGGCCTCCCGTGCGGCGCTCTGGCCGCCTTCAACCAAGAAAACGGCGGCGGCGCCCAATCCTATTTCGCGAGAGAGAGACGTGGGTCGGGAGAGGGCACAAATCCTCGCCGGCGTCGACCGGCGGCCGGTGCAGCACCGGATCGAGCGTCGCCGGGGTCGGTCGCCTCGTGGCGGCTGAGATCGGGAGGAGAGGGAGAGCCCGTGCTTTTCTAAAACAAACACAGCTAGCTCTGGTGGTTGCGCCATTATTTGTTGGGCTGCAAACGGGCATGTGGGCCTGATTTACTGGGCCGAAGCGCACGGGCGGGTATTGTTTGGATCGTTTGATGCACACGACGTGGTTCCCCGAATTAGTACCACCTCGCTTATATATTTTAAATTGATGAAAGCGTAAATTTACAAAAAGAAAGCGTATTGTGACGGTGAACCCGACAAAGTCAATCCGTGCTTTATTATTAGGGAGAGACTAGCAAAAAGGCCCGTATGTTGCAACGGAAGGAAAGAACTTCACGCGGGCCTATAACCATATAAGCATTGCTCAAGTCCCCCCTCCTGTCCATGTTCTCTATTTTAACATGACATCTCACCCTTGTCGTCACTTGTCGTCCTTCCGCCTTCGCAAACGATGACCCTAATCTTTCTTTTTTATCGGCGGTGTTCACCAAATCACAATGGGCCCGAGCATGGTCAATCCCAATGCGATGTCCCCGCAAAAAAAAATCCCAATGCGATGAACTCAGCCACCGCACGTCACATTGTACCATGCCAGCGCAAGGGAACGTTGAAAACTCAACCTGTGCAGCTATACAGGCTAGGATTTAAGTAGTAAACATTCATTTTTTTGAAATTCATAGGATTTCTTTTACGAGAAAAGCACCAAAATCACATCACAGTATCATTATGTGATAGTTTTTTTGCTGTTGTTGCTTTTTTTCACAATGTGATTGTTCCACATATGTCACACCAACTTTATGTTGCCGTTGTTGCTTTTTTCATGATTAAATAAAAAATATCTTATAGAAAAATATTACAAAATTATGTCTTTCTAAGAAATATATGAGGTATTTATGGGTGCGTTGTTCTTGGGTGTGTTCTGAAACCAAATGATAACCTAATGTGAAGAACAGTTTGTTGATAAATTAAAAAAATTAAGTCAAACAATTACAGAATAATAACCCAATAAGAGAGGGAAAAGGTGTGAGAGTTAACACGCTAGTACACACCATGCAAAGGCACGCGTCTTCGTCACCGTCTCACGGTCGCCAGCCATGTCCTTGCGTCCTCATCGGCATCTCCCTGACATGGTCGTCCTCGTCGCCGTCTGCTGCTGCTAGCAGGGTGACATGGTTACCAGCCGTGTCCTTGTTCCCCCGTGTTTCCACCCAGCCCTCCTTGTCCACGTCTGATACATGCTTTTTCTTCTCTCTCCCTCCACAGGGCCCTTCCAAGTTCTCTTCTCACATTATCTCTGTATCAAGTCTCGAGGCTACTTGTTGACTTGTTTAACACCCCCGTATTTAAATTGGTGAGAATTAATGCAAAGAAGCGAGGTGGGACTAATTATTTGAGAAGGAACATCGGTTTTTAACACAAGTGTAATGGAGTTCAGTTGGTTGCGTTCCTCTTGATGGAACAGGAGGTCCTGTCTTCGAATCCCGCATGAGCACCTTCTTTTCACCTTTTTTTATTTTTATTAAGCGGATCGTGGAAGCCCACTGGGCATATAGGCCCAGCAAAGCGAGGACCAGGTTGCACGGGAAAGGCCCCAGCGTGGCACAAACTGTACTAACGGGGGTTTGAAATTAGTACCACCTCGGATAGCAAAGTAAAATAACGAAAGCGTAAATGACATGAGAATAAAGCGTATTATGACGGTGAACCCGACAAAGTCAATCCGTGCTTTACTATTAAAAATAATATATATTATTAGGGAAAGATATATGGGATCACCTGCCATGATGCAGGTCGAACTATGGCCTCTTCGTCGGTTGTCTATATATTCCTTCATTTGTTGTGCTTGGGGTCATTGTAGAATTTCTCTTAGGGCTTGTTCGGTTGAAAGGGGGTTGAGGAGGATTAAATCCCCTACAAGTCTGCATCCCCTCAACCCCCTCCAATCCTCTATAAACCAACGAAGAGTAGAAATTCTTGTGACAGTAACTTCTTGGAGATAGGTTTAATCATGAGAACCACTGTCAAGAATAGCTCGAACTGCAAACATTATGGGAAACATATCACATGATGTATTGGATGCAGAATGAACAAATACAGTCTCGTTTGATTAGCTTGTAATGGAAATGACTCCCTTAACACAGTATTAGGCCAGAACCACCAATAAGATGAATAGCTTTTCAGAGCAATTAAATTAACATTGTTAAAACATTCAACTTCTAAAATAAGCGTAGAAAGTACTTACACAAATCTGACCCACCCAATTCCGTCCGTTTCTGATACACTTTCATCTTTTTGTTCATTTATAACTAATCAAGTAGATTTTCAGTGTATGTGAAATATAAAGAGCACTACTCTGTTACTCCTCTTTATTAGTACTATTGAAAAAATCGCAATCATCAATATTATCAATTTTACTGGTTTGCAGCATAAATCCTTTTTTAAAATAAAATTTATTTACTAATTAGGAAGTGAATCCTTTCTTAAATAAAATTTATTTACTATTTTCTTTGTAAACAAATAAATATAAGATGAGGCCTAATAAATCCTCTCCAGAACAGAAAAAAGAAATTGAAGGAGAGAAAAAAAAAGAAATTGGCCGGTGGTTTAGCTTGTAACAGAAATGACTCCCTCAACACAGTATCAGGCCAGAACGACCAATAAGATGAACAGCTTTTCAGAGCAATTAAATCAACATTGTTAAAACATTCAACTTCTAAAATAAACGCAGAAAGAACTTACACAAATCTGACCCACCCAATTCCGTCCGTTTCTGATACACTTTCATCTTTTTGTTCATTTGTAACTAATCAAGTGGATTTTCAGTGTATGTGAAATATAAAGAGCACTACTCTATTACTCCCTCTTTAGTAGTAATATTGATAAAATCGCAATCATCAATATTATCAATTTCACTGGTTTGCAGCATGAATCCTTTTTTAAAATAAAAATTATTTACTAATTAGGAAGTGAATCCTTTCTTAAATAAATTTTATTTACTATTTCCTTTGTAAACAAATAAATATAAGATGAGGCCTAATAAATCCTCTCCAGAACGGAAAAAAGGAAATTGAAGAAGAGAAAAAAAAAGAAATTGACCGGTGGTTTAGCTTGTAACGGAAATGACTCCCTTAACACAGTATCAGGCCAGAACCACAAATAAGATGAACAGCTTTTCAGAGCAATTAAATCAACAATGTTAAAACATTCAACTTCTAAAATAAACGCAGAAAGTACTTACACAAATCTGACCCACCCAATTCCGTCCGTTTCTGATACAATTTCATCTTTTTGTTCATTTGTAACTAATCAAGTGGATTTTCAGTGTATGTGAATTATAAAGAGCACTACTCTATTACTCCCTCTTTAGTAGTACTATTGAAAAAATCGCAATCATCAATATTATCAATTTTACTGGTTTGCAGCATGAATCCTTTTCTAAATAAAAATTTATTTACTAATTAGGAAGTGAATCCTTTCTTAAATAAATTTTATTTACTATTTATTTGTAAACAAATAAATATAAGATGAGGCCTAATAAATCCTTTCCAGAACAGAAAAAAGGAAATTGAAGGAGAGAGAAAAAAATAAATTGACAGGTGGTTTAGCTTATAACGGAAATGACTCCCTTAACACAGTATCAGCCCAGAACAAATAAGATGAACACCTTTTCAGAGCAATTAAATCAACATTGTTAAAACATTCAACTTCTAAAATAAACGCAGAAAGTACTTACACAAATCCGACCCACCCAATTCCGTCTGTTTCTGATACACTTTCATCTTTTTGTTCATTTGTAACTAATCAAGTGGATTTTCAGTGTATGTGAAATATAAAGAGCACTACTCTATTACTCCCTCTTTACTAGTACTATTAAAAAATCGCAATCATCAATATTATCAATTTTACTGGTTTGCAGCATGAATCCTTTTCTAAAATAAAATTTATTTACTAATTAGGAAGTGAATCCTTTCTTAAATAAATTTTATTTACTATTTCCTTTGTAAACAAATAAATACAAGATGTGGCCTAATAAATCCTCTCCAGAAAAGAAAAAAGGAAATTGAGGAAGAGAAAAAAAAGAAATTGACCGGTGGTTTAGCTTGTAACGGAAATGACTCCCTTAACACAGTATCAGCCCAGAAGAACCAATAAGATGAACAGCTTTTCAGAGCAATTAAATCAACATTGTTAAAACATTCAACTTCTAAAATAAACGCAGAAAGTACTTACACAAATCCGACCCACCCAATTCCGTCTGTTTCTGATACACTTTCATCTTTTTGTTCATTTGTAACTAATCAAGTGGATTTTCAGTGTATGTGAAATATAAAGAGCACTACTCTATTACTCCCTCTTTACTAGTACTATTAAAAAATCGCAATCATCAATATTATCAATTTCACTGGTTTGCAGCATGAATCCTTTTTTAAAATAAAATTTATTTACTAATTAGGAAGTGAATCCTTTCTGAAATAAATTTTATTACTATTTCCTTTGTAAACAAATAAATATAAGATGAGGCCCAATAAATCCTCTCCGGAACAGGTAAAAGGAAATTGAGGAAGAGAAAAAAAAAGAAATTGACCGGTGGTTTAGCTTGTAACGGAAATGACTCCCTTAACACAGTATCAGGCCAGAACCACAAATAAGATGAACAGCTTTTCAGAGCAATTAAATCAACAATGTTAAAACATTCAACTTCTAAAATAAACGCAGAAAGTACTTACACAAATCTGACCCACCCAATTCCGTCCGTTTCTGATACAATTTCATCTTTTTGTTCATTTGTAACTAATCAAGTGGATTTTCAGTGTATGTGAATTATAAAGAGCACTACTCTATTACTCCCTCTTTAGTAGTACTATTGAAAAAATCGCAATCATCAATATTATCAATTTTACTGGTTTGCAGCATGAATCCTTTTCTAAATAAAAATTTATTTACTAATTAGGAAGTGAATCCTTTCTTAAATAAATTTTATTTACTATTTATTTGTAAACAAATAAATATAAGATGAGGCCTAATAAATCCTTTCCAGAACAGAAAAAAGGAAATTGAAGGAGAGAGAAAAAAATAAATTGACAGGTGGTTTAGCTTATAACGGAAATGACTCCCTTAACACAGTATCAGCCCAGAACAAATAAGATGAACACCTTTTCAGAGCAATTAAATCAACATTGTTAAAACATTCAACTTCTAAAATAAACGCAGAAAGTACTTACACAAATCCGACCCACCCAATTCCGTCTGTTTCTGATACACTTTCATCTTTTTGTTCATTTGTAACTAATCAAGTGGATTTTCAGTGTATGTGAAATATAAAGAGCACTACTCTATTACTCCCTCTTTACTAGTACTATTAAAAAATCGCAATCATCAATATTATCAATTTTACTGGTTTGCAGCATGAATCCTTTTCTAAAATAAAATTTATTTACTAATTAGGAAGTGAATCCTTTCTTAAATAAATTTTATTTACTATTTCCTTTGTAAACAAATAAATACAAGATGTGGCCTAATAAATCCTCTCCAGAAAAGAAAAAAGGAAATTGAGGAAGAGAAAAAAAAGAAATTGACCGGTGGTTTAGCTTGTAACGGAAATGACTCCCTTAACACAGTATCAGCCCAGAAGAACCAATAAGATGAACAGCTTTTCAGAGCAATTAAATCAACATTGTTAAAACATTCAACTTCTAAAATAAACGCAGAAAGTACTTACACAAATCCGACCCACCCAATTCCGTCTGTTTCTGATACACTTTCATCTTTTTGTTCATTTGTAACTAATCAAGTGGATTTTCAGTGTATGTGAAATATAAAGAGCACTACTCTATTACTCCCTCTTTACTAGTACTATTAAAAAATCGCAATCATCAATATTATCAATTTCACTGGTTTGCAGCATGAATCCTTTTTTAAAATAAAATTTATTTACTAATTAGGAAGTGAATCCTTTCTGAAATAAATTTTATTACTATTTCCTTTGTAAACAAATAAATATAAGATGAGGCCCAATAAATCCTCTCCGGAACAGGTAAAAGGAAATTGAGGAAGAGAAAAAAAAAGAAATTGACCGGTGGTTTAGCTTGTAACGGAAATGACTCCCTTAACACAGTATCAGGCCAGAACCACCAATAAGATGAACAGCTTTTTAGAGCAATAAAATTAACATTGTTAAAACATTCAACTTCTAAAATAAATGCAGAAAGTACTTACACAAATCTGACCCACCCAATTCCGTCCGTTTCTGATACACTTTCATCTTCTTGTTCATTTATAACTAATCAAGTGGATTTTCAGTGTATGTGAAATATAAAGAGCACTACTCTATTACTCCCTCTTTAGTTGTACTATTGAAAAAATCGCAATCATCAATATTATCAATTTCACTGGTTTGCAGCATGAATCCTTTTTTAAAATAAAATTTATTTACTAATTAGGAAGTGAATCCTTTCTTAAATAAATTTTATTTACTATTTCCTTTGTAAACAAATAAATACAAGATGTGGCCTAATAAATCCTCTCCAGAAAAGAAAAAAGGAAATTGAGGAAGAGAAAAAAAAGAAATTGACCGGTGGTTTAGCTTGTAACGGAAATGACTCCCTTAACACAGTATCAGGCCAGAACCACCAATAAGATGAACAGCTTTTTAGAGCAATTAAATTAACATTGTTAAAACATTCAACTTCTAAAATAAACGCCGAAAGTACTTACACAAATCTGACCCACCCAATTCCGTCCGTTTCTGATACACTTTCATCTTTTTGTTCATTTGTAACTAATCAAGTGGATTTTCAGTGTATGTGAAATATAAAGAGCACTACTCTATTACTCCCTCTTTAGTACTACTATTGAAAAAATCGCAATCATCAATATTATCAATTTTACTGGTTGCAGCATGAATCCTTTTCTGAAATAAAATTTATTTACTAATTAGGAAGTGAATCCTTTCTTAAATAAATTTTATTTACTATTTCATTTGTAAACAAATAAATATAAGATGAGGCCTAATAAATCCTTTCCAGAACAGAAAAAAGGAAATTGAAGGAGAGAGAAAAAAAGGAAATTGACCGGTGGTTTAGCTTGTAACGGAAATGACTCCCTTAACACAGTATCAGGCCAGAACAACCAATAAGATGAACAGCTTTAATTAAATGAACATTGTTAAAACATTCAACTTCTAAAATAAACGCAGAAAGTACTTACACAAATCCGACCCACCCAATTCCGTCTGTTTCTGATACACTTTCATCTTTTTGTTCATTTATAACTAATCAAGTGGATTTTCAGTGTATGTGAAATATAAATAGCACTACTCTATTACTCCCTCTTTAGTTGTACTATTGAAAAAATCGAAATCATCAATATTATCAATTTCACTGGTTTGCAGCATGAATCCTTTTTTAAAGTAAAATTTATTTACTAATTAGGAAGTGAATCCTTTCTGAAATAAATTTTATTACTATTTCCTTTGTAAACAAATAAATATAAGATGAGGCCCAATAAATCCTCTCCGGAACAGGTAAAAGGAAATTGAGGAAGAGAAAAAAAAAAGAAATTGACCGGTGGTTTAGCTTGTAACGGAAATGACTCCCTTAACACAGTATCAGGCCAGAACCACCAATAAGATGAACAGCTTTTTAGAGCAATAAAATTAACATTGTTAAAACATTCAACTTCTAAAATAAATGCAGAAAGTACTTACACAAATCTGACCCACCCAATTCCGTCCGTTTCTGATACACTTTCATCTTCTTGTTCATTTATAACTAATCAAGTGGATTTTCAGTGTATGTGAAATATAAAGAGCACTACTCTATTACTCCCTCTTTAGTTGTACTATTGAAAAAATCGCAATCATCAATATTATCAATTTCACTGGTTTGCAGCATGAATCCTTTTTTAAAATAAAATTTATTTACTAATTAGGAAGTGAATCCTTTCTGAAATAAATTTTATTTACTATTTCCTTTGTAAACAAATAAATATAAGATGAGGCCTAATAAATCCTCTCCGGAACAGAAAAAAGGAAATTGAGGAAGAGAAAAAAAAAGAAATTGACCGGTGGTTTAGCTTGTAACGGAAATGACTCCCTTAACACAGTATCAGGCCAGAACCACCAATAAGATGAACAACTTTTTAGAGCAATTAAATTAACATTGTTAAAACATTCAACTTCTAAAATAAATGCAGAAAGTACTTACACAAATCTGACCCACCCAATTCCGTTTGTTTCTGATACACTTTCATCTTTTTGTTCATTTATAACTAATCAAGTGGATTTTCAGTGTATGTGAAATATAAAGAGCACTACTCTATTACTCCCTCTTTAGTTGTACTATTGAAAAAATCGTAATCATCAATATTATCAATTTCACTGGTTTGCAGCATGAATCCTTTTTTAAAATAAAATTTATTTACTAATTAGGAAGTGAATCCTTTCTTAAATAAATTTTATTTACTATTTCCTTTGTAAACAAATAAATACAAGATGAGGCCTAATAAATTCTCTCCACAACAGAAAAAAGGAAATTGAGGAAGAGAAAAAAAAAAGAAATTGACCGGTGGTTTAGCTTGTAACGGAAATGACTCCCTTAACACAGTATCAGGCCAGAACCACCAATAAGATGAACAGCTTTTTAGAGCAATTAAATTAACATTGTTAAAACATTCAACTTCTAAAATAAACGCCGAAAGTACTTACACAAATCTGACCCACCCAATTCCGTCCGTTTCTGATACACTTTCATCTTTTTGTTCATTTGTAACTAATCAAGTGGATTTTCAGTGTATGTGAAATATAAAGAGCACTACTCTATTACTCCCTCTTTAGTACTACTATTGAAAAAATCGCAATCATCAATATTATCAATTTTACTGGTTGCAGCATGAATCCTTTTCTGAAATAAAATTTATTTACTAATTAGGAAGTGAATCCTTTCTTAAATAAATTTTATTTACTATTTCATTTGTAAACAAATAAATATAAGATGAGGCCTAATAAATCCTTTCCAGAACAGAAAAAAGGAAATTGAAGGAGAGAGAAAAAAAGGAAATTGACCGGTGGTTTAGCTTGTAACGGAAATGACTCCCTTAACACAGTATCAGGCCAGAACAACCAATAAGATGAACAGCTTTAATTAAATGAACATTGTTAAAACATTCAACTTCTAAAATAAACGCAGAAAGTACTTACACAAATCCGACCCACCCAATTCCGTCTGTTTCTGATACACTTTCATCTTTTTGTTCATTTGTAACTAATCAAGTGGATTTTTTGTGTATGTGAAATATAAAGAGCATTACTCTATTACTCCCTCTTTACTAGTACTATTAAAAAATCGCAATCATCAATATTATCAATTTTACTGGTTTGCAGCATGAATCCTTTTCTAAAATAAAATTTATCTACTAATTAGGAAGTGAATCCTTTCTTAAATAAATTTTATTTACTATTTCCTTTGTAAAGAAATAAATATAAGATGAGGCCTAATAAATCCTCTCCAGAAAAGAAAAAGGAAATTGAGGAAGAGAAAAAAAAAGAAATTGACCGGTGGTTTAGCTTGTAACGGAAATGACTCCCTTAACACAGTATCAGGCCAGAACCACCAATAAGATGAACAGCTTTTTAGAGCAATTAAATCAACATTGTTAAAACATTCAACTTCTAAAATAAACGCAGAAAGTACATACACAAATCTGACCCACCCAATTCCGTCCGTTTCTGATACACTTTCATCTTTTTGTTCATTTATAACTAATCAAGTGGATTTTCAGTGTATGTGAAATATAAAGAGCACTACTCTGTTACTCCTCTTTAGTAGTACTATTGAAAAAATCGCAATCATCAATATTATCAATTTTACTCGTTTGCAGCATGAATCCTTTTTTAAAATAAAATTTATTTACTAATTAGGAAGTGAATCCTTTCTTAAAAAAAGTTTATTTATTATTTCCTTTGTAAACAAATAAATATAAGATGAGGCCCAATAAATCCTCTCCAGAACAGAAAAAAGAAAATCAAGGAGAGAAAAAAAAAAAATTGGCCGGTGGTTTAGCTTGTAACGGAAATGACTCCCTCAACACAGTATCAGGCCAGAATGACCAATAAGATGAACAGCTTTTCAGAGCAATTAAATCAACATTGTTAAAACATTCAACTTCTAAAATAAACGCAGAAAGTACTTACACAAATCTGACCCACCCAATTTCGTCCGTTTCTGATACACTTTCATCTTTTTGTTCATTTATAACTAATCAAGTGGATTTTCAGTGTTTGTGAAATATAAAGAGCACTACTCTATTACTCCCTCTTTAGTAGTACTATTGAAAAAATCGCAATCATCAATATTATCAATTTTACTGGTTTGCAGCATGAATC
This sequence comes from Triticum aestivum, assembly GCF_018294505.1. Lineage (NCBI taxonomy): Eukaryota > Viridiplantae > Streptophyta > Magnoliopsida > Poales > Poaceae > Triticum > Triticum aestivum. Next base: position 311,003,511 of record NC_057802.1, read on the forward strand.
CTTTTCTAAAATAAAATTTATTTACTAATTAGGAAGTGAATCCTTTCTAAGATAAATTTTATTTACTATTTCCTTTGTAAACAAATAAATATAAGATGAGGCCTAATAAATCCTTTCCAGAACAGAAAAAAGGAAATTGAAGGAGAGAGAAAAAAGAAATTGACCGGTGGTTTAGCTTGTAACGGAAATGACTAGCTTAACATAGTATCAGGCCAGAACCACCAATAAGATGAACAGCTTTTCATTGCAATTAAACCAACATTGTTAAAACATTCAACTTCTAAAATAAACGCAGAAAGTACTTACACAAATCTGACCCACCCAATTCCGTCCGTTTCTGATACACTTTCATCTTTTTGTTCATTTGTAACTAATCAAGTGGATTTTCAGTGTATGTGAAATATAAAGAGCACTACTCTATTACTCCCTCTTTAGTAGTACTATTGAAAAAATCGCAATCATCAATATTATCAATTTCACTGGTTTGCAGCATGAATCCTTTTTTAAAATAAAATTTATTTACTAATTAGAAAGTGAATCCTTTCTGAAATAAATTTTATTTACTATTTCCTTTGTAAACAAATAAATATAAGATGAGGCCTAATAAATCCTCTCCAGAACAGAAAAAAGGAAATTGAAGAATAAAAAAAAAGAGATTGACCGGTGGCTTAGCTTGTAACGGAAATGACTCCCTTAACACAGTATCAGGCCAGAACCACCAATAAGATGAACCACTTTTTAGAGCAATTAAATTAACATTGTTAAAACATTCAACTTCTAAAATAAAGGCAGAAAGTCCTTACACAAATCTGACCCACCCAATTCCGTCCGTTTCCGATACACTTTCATCTTTTTGTTCATTTGTAACTAATCAAGTGTATTTTCAGTGTTTGTGAAATATAAAGAGCACTACTCTATTACTCCCTCTTTAGTAGTACTATTGGAAAAATCGCAATCATCAATATTATCAATTTTACTGGTTTACAACATGAATCCTTTTCTAAAATAAAGTTTATTTACTAATTAGGAAGTGAATCCTTTCTTAAATAAATTTTATTTACTATTTCCTTTGTAAACAAATAAATATAAGATGAGGCCTAATAAATCCTTTCCAGAACAGAAAAAGGAAATTGAAGGAGAGAGAGAAAAAATTGACCGGTGGTTTAGCTTGTAACGGAAATGACTCCCTTACAGCAGTATCAGGCCAGAACCACCAATTAGATGAACAACTTTTTAGAGCAATTAAATTAACATTGTTAAAACATTCAACTTCTAAAATAAACGCAGAAAGTACTTACACAAATCTGACCCACCCAATTCCGTCCGTTTCTGATACACTTTCATCTTTTTGTTCATTTGTAACTAATCAAGTGGATTTTCAGTGTATGTGAAATACAAAGAGCACTACTCTATTACTCCCTCTTTAGTAGTACTATTGAGAAAATCGCAATTATCAATATTATCAATTTCACTAGTTTGCAACATGAATCCTTTTTTAAAATAAAATTTATTTACTAATTAGGAAGTGAATCCTTTCTTAAATAAATTTTATTTACTATTTCCTTTGTAAAGAAATAAATATAAGATGAGGCCTAATAAATCCTCTCCATAACAGAAAAAAGGAAATTGAGGAAGAGAAAAAAAAAGAAATTGACCGGTGGTTTAGCTTGTAACGGAAATGACTCCCTTAACACGGTATCAGGCCAGAACCACCAATAAGATGAACAGCTTTTTAGAGCAATTAAATTAACATTGTTAAAACATTCAACTTCTAAAATAAACGCAGAAAGTACTTACACAAATCTGACCCACCCAATTCCGTCCGTTTTTTATACATTTTCAACTTTTTGTTTATTTGTAACTAATCAAGTGGATTTTCAGTGTATGTGAAATATAAAGAGCACTACTCTATTACTCCCTCTTTAGTAGTAATATTGAAAAAATTGACCGGTGGTTTAGCTTGCAACGGAAATGACTCCCTTAACACAGTATCAGGCCAGAACCACCAGTAAGATGAACAGTTTTTTAGAGCAATTAAATCAACATTGTTAAAACATTCAACTTCTAAAATAAGCGCAGATAGTACTTACACAAATCTGATCCACCCAATTCCGTCCGTTTCTGATACACTTTCATCTTTTTGTTCATTTATAACTAATCAAGTGTATTTTCAGTGTATGTGAAATATAAAGAGCACTACTTTGTTACTCCTCTTTAGTAGTACTATTGAAAAAATCGCAATCATCAATATTATCAATTTTACTGGTTTGCAGCATGAATCCTTTTTTAAAATAAAATTTATTTACTAATTAGGAAGTGAATCCTTTCTTAAATAAATTATTTACTATTTCATTTGTAAACAAATAAATATAAGATGAGGCCTAATAAATCCTCTCCAGAACAGAAAAAAGAAATTGAAGGAGAGAAAAAAAAGAAATTGGCCGGTGGTTTAGCTTGTAACGGAAATGACTCCCTCAACACAGTATCTGGCCAGAACTACCAATAAGATGAACAACTTTTCAGAGCAATTAAATCAACATTGTTAAAACATTCAACTTCTAAAATAAACGCAGAAAGTACTTACACAAATCCGACCGACCCAATTCCGTCCGTTTCTGATACACTTTCATCTTTTTGTTCATGTGTAACTAATCAAGTGGATTTTCAGTGTATGTGAAATATAAAGAGCACTACTCTATTACTCCCTCTTTAGTAGTACTATTGAAAAAATCGCAATCATCAATATTATCAATTTCACTGGTTTGCAGCATGAAACCTTTTTTAAAATAAAATTTATTTACTAATTAGGAAGTGAATCTTTTCTTAAATAAATTTTATTTACTATTTCCTTTGTAAACAAATAAATAGAAGATGAGGCCTAATAAATCCTTTCCAGAACAGAAAAAAGGAAATTGAGGAAGAGAAAAAAAAGAAATTGACCGGTGGTTTAGCTTGTAACGGAAATGACTCCCTTAACACGGTATCAGGCCAGAACCACCAATAAGATGAACAACTTTTTAGAGCAATTAAATTAACATTGTTAAAACATTAAACTTCTAAAATAAACGCAGAAAGTACTTACACAAATCTGACCCACCCAATTCCGCCTGTTTCTGATACACTTTCATCTTTTTGTTCATTTGTAACTAATCAAGTGGATTTTCAGTGTATGTGAAATATAAAGAGCACTACTCTATTACTCCCTCTTTAGTAGTACTATTGAAAAAATCGCAATCATCAATATTATCAATTTCACTGGTTTGCAGCATGAATCCTTTTTTAAAATGAAACTTATTTACTAATTAGGAAGTGAATCCTTTCTTAAATAAAATTTATTTACTATTTCCTTTGTAAACAAATAAATATAAGATGAGGCCTAATAAATCCTCTCCAGAACAGAAAAAAGAAATTGAAGGAGAGAAAAAAAAGAAATTGGCCGGTGGTTTAGCTTGTAACTGAAATGACTCCCTCAACACAGTATCAAGCCAGAACTACCAATAAGTTGAACAGCTTTTCAGAGCAATTAAATCAACATTGTTAAAACATTCAACTTCTAAAATAAACGCATAAAGTACTTACACATATCCGACCCACCCAATTCCGTCCGTTTCTGATACACTTTCATCTTTTTGTTCATTTGTAACTAATCAAGTGCATTTTCAGTGTATGTGAAATATAAAGAGCACTACTCTATTACTCCCTCTTTAGTAGTACTATTGAGAAAATCGCAATCATCAATATTATCAATTTCACTGGTTTGCAGCATGAATCCTTTTTTAAAATAAAACTTATTTACTAATTAGGAAGTGAATCCTTTCTTAAATAAATTTTATTTACTATTTCCTTTGTAAACAAATAAATATAAGATGAGGCCTTATAAATCCTTTCCAGAACAGAAAAAAGGAAATTGAAGAAAAGAAAAAATAAGAAATTGACCGGTGGTTTAGCTTGTAACGGAAATGACTCCCTTAACACAGTATCAGGCCAGAACCACCAATAAGATGAACAGCTTTTTAGAGCAATTAAATTAACATTGTTAAAACATTCAACTTCTAAAATAAACGCAGAAAGTACTTACACAAATCCGACCCACCCAATTCCGTCCGTTTCTGATACACTTTCATCTTTTTGTTCATTTGTAACTAATCAAGTGCATTTTCAGTGTATGTGAAATATAAAGAGCACTACTCTATTACTCCCTCTTTAGTAGTACTATTGAGAAAATCGCAATCATCAATATTATCAATTTCACTGGTTTGCAACATGAATCCTTTTTTAAAATAAAACTTATTTACTAATTAGGAAGTGAATCCTTTCTTAAATAAATTTTATTTACTATTTCCTTTGTAAAGAAATAAATATAAGATGAGGCCTAATAAATCCTCTCCATAACAGAAAAAAGGAAATTGAGAAAGAGAAAAAAAAAAGAAATTGACCGGTGGTTTAGCTTGTAACGGAAATGACTACCTGAACACGGTAGCAGGCCAGAACCACCAATAAGATGAACAGCTTTTTAGAACAATTAAATTAACATTGTTAAAAGATTCAACTTCTAAAATAAACGCATAAAGTACTGACACAAATCCGACCCACCCAATTAAGTCCGTTTCTGATACACTTTCATCTTTTTGTTCATTTGTAACTAATCAAGTGGATTTTCAGTGTATGTGAAATATAAAGAGCACTTCTCTATTACTCCCTCTTTAGTAGTACTATTGAAAAAATCGCAATCATCAATATTATTAATTTTACTAGTTTGCAGCATCAATCCTTTTCTAAAATAAAATTTATTTACTAATTAGGAAGTGAATCCTTTCTTAAATAAATTTTATTTACTATTTCATTTGGAAACAAATAAATATAAGATGAGGCCTAATAAATCCTTTCCAGAACAGAAAAAAGGAAATTGAAGGAGAGAGAATAAAAAGAAATTGACCGGTGGTTTAGCTTGTAACGGAAATGACTCCCTCAACACACTATCAAGCCAGAACTACCAATAAGATGAACAGCTTCTGTTAAACATTCAAGTTCTAAAATAAACGCAGAAAGTACTTACACAAATCCGACCCACCCAATTCCTTCTGTTTCTGATACAGTTTCATCTTTTTGATCATTTATAACTAATCAAGTGGATTTTCAGTGTATGTGAAATATAAAGAGCACTACTCTATTACTCCCTCTTTAGTAGTACTATTGAAAAAATCGCAATCATCAATATTATCAATTTTACTGGTTTGCAGCATGAATCCTTTTCTAAAATAAAGTTTATTTACTAATTAGGAAGTGAATCCTTTCTTAAATAAATTTTATTTACTATTTCCTTTGTAAACAAATAAATATAAGATGAGGCCTAATAAATCCTTTCCAGAACAGAAAAAAGGAAATTGAAGGAGAGAGAAAAAAAATTGACCGGTGGTTTAGCTTGTAACGGAAATGACTCCCTTAACACAGTATCAGGCTAGAACCACCAATAAGATGAACAGCTTTTCAGAGCAATTAAATCAACATTGTTAAAACATTCAACTTCTAAAATAAACGCAGAAAGTATTTACACAAATCCGACCCACCCAATTCCGTCTGTTTCTCATATACTTTCATCTTTTTGTTCATTTGTAACTAATCAAGTGGATTTTCAGTGTATGTGAAATATAAAGAGAACTACTCTATTACTCCCTCTTTAGTTGTACTATTGAAAAAATCGCAATCATCAATATTATCAATTTTGCTGGTTTGCAGCATGAATCCTTTTCTAAAATAAAATTTAGTTACTAATTAGGAAGTGAATCTTTCTTAAATAAATTTTATTTACTATTTCCTTTGTAAACAAATAAATATAAGATGAGGCACAATAAATCCTTTCCAGAACAGAAAAAAGGAAATTGAAGGAGAGAGAAAAAAAAGAAATTGACCGGTGGTTTAGCTTGTAACGGAAATGACTCCCTTAACACAGTATCAGGCCAGAACCACCAATAAGATGAACAGTTTTTCAGAGCAATTAAATCAACATTGTTAAAACATTCAACTTCTAAAATAAGCGCAGATAGTACTTACACAAATCTGACCCACCGAATTCCATCCGTTTCTGATACACTTTCATCTCTTTGTTCATTTATAACTAATCAAGTGGATTTTCAGTGTATGTGAAATATAAAGAGCACTACTTTGTTACTCCTCTTTAGTAGTACTATTGAAAAAATCGCAATCATCAATATTATCAATTTCACTGGTTTGCAGCATGAATCCTTTTTTGAAATAAAATTTATTTACTAATTAGGAAGTGAATCCTTTCTTAAAAAAATTATTTACTATTTCCTTTGTAAACAAATAAATATAAGATGAGGCCTAATAAATCCTGTCCAGAACAGAAAAAAGAAATTGAAGGAGAGAAAAAAAAGAAATTGGCCGGTGGTTTAGCTTGTAACGGAAATGACTCCCTCAACACAGTATCTGGCCAGAACTACCAATAAGATGAACAACTTTTCAGAGCAATTAAATCAACATTGTTAAAACATTCAACTTCTAAAATAAACGCAGAAAGTACTTACACAAATCCGACCCACCCAATTCCGTCCGTTTCTGATACACTTTCATCTTTTTGTTCATGTGTAACTAATCAAGTGGATTTTCAGTGTATGTGAAATATAAAGAGCACTACTCTATTACTCCCTCTTTAGTAGTACTATTGGAAAAATCGCAATCATCAATATTATCAATTTCACTGGTTTGCAGCATGAATCCTTTTTTAAAATAAAATTTATTTACTAATTAGGAAGTGAATCTTTTCTTAAATAAATTTTATATACTATTTCCTTTGTAAACAAATAAATATAAGATGAGGCCTCATATATCCTTTTCAGAACAGAAAAAAGGAAATTGAGGAAGAGAAAAATAAATAAATTGACCGGTGGTTTAGCTTGTAACGGAAATGACTCCCTTAACGCGGTATCAGGCCAGAACCACCAATAAGATGAACAGCTTTTTAGAGCAATTAAATTAACATTGTTAAAACATTCAACTTCTAAAATAAACGCAAAAAGTACTTACACAAATCTGACCCACCCAATTCCGTCTGTTTCTGATACAATTTCATCTTTTTGTTCATTTGTAACTAATCAAGTGGATTTTCAGTGTATGTGAAATATAAAGAGCACTACTCTATTACTCCCTCTTTTGTAGTACTACTGAAAAAATCGCAATCATCAATATTATCAATTTCACTGGTTTGCAGCATGAATCCTTTTTTAAAATAAAATTTATTTACTAATTAGGAAGTGAATCCTTTCTTAAATAAAATTTATTTACTATTTCCTTTGTAAACAAATAAATATAAGATGAGGTCTAATAAATCTTCTCCAGAACAGAAAAAAGAAATTGAAGGAGAGAAAAAAAAGAAATTGGCCGGTGGTTTAGCTTGTAAATGAAATGACTCCCTCAACACAGTATCAAGCCGGAACTACCAATAAGATGAACAGCTTTTTAGAGCAATTAAATCAACATTGTTAAAACATTCAACTTCTAAAATAAACGCAGAAAGTACTTACACAAATCCGACCCACCCAATTCCGTCCGTTTCTGATACACTTTCATCTTTTTGTTCATTTGTAACTAATCAAGTGGATTTTCAGTGTATGTGAAATATAAAGAGCACTACTTTATTACTCCCTCTTTAGTAGTACTATTGAAGAAATCGCAATCATCAATATTGTCAATTTCACTGGTTTGCAGCATGAATCCTTTTTAAAATAAAATTTATTTACTAATTAGGAAGTGAATCCTTTCTTAAATAAATTTTGTTTACTATTTCCTTTGTAAACAAATAAATATAAGATGAGGCCTAATAAATCCTCTCCAGAACAGAAAAAAGGAAATTGAAGAAAAGAAAAAATAAGAAATTGACCGGTGGTTTAGCTTGTAACGGAAATGACTCCCTTAACACAGTATCAGGCCAGAACCACCAATAAGATGAACAGCTTTTTAGAGCAATTAAATTAACATTGTTAAAACATTCAACTTCTAAAATAAACGCAGAAAGTACTTACACAAATCTGACCCACCCAATTCCGTTCGTTTCTGATACACTTTCATCTTTTTGTTCATTTGTAACTAATCAAGTGGATTTTCAGTGTATGTGAAATATAAAGAGCACTACTCTATTACTCCCTCTTTAGTAGTACTATTGAGAAAATCGCAATCATCAATATTATCAATTTCACTGGTTTGCAACATGAATCCTTTTTTAAAATAAAATTTATTTACTAATTAGGAAGTGAATCCTTTCTTAAATAAATTTTATTTACTATTTCCTTCGTAAACAAATAAATATAAGATGAGGCCTAATAAATCCTATCCATAACAGAAAAAAGGAAATTGAGGAAGAGAAATAAAAAAGAAATTGACCGGTGGTTTAGCTTGTAACGAAAATGACTCCCTTAACACGGTATCAGGCCAGAACCACCAATAAGATGAACAGCTTTTTAGAGCAATTAAATTAACATTGTTAAAACATTCAACTTCTAAAATAAACGCATAAAGTACTGACACAAATCTGACCCACCCAATTAAGTCCGTTTCTGATACACTTTCATCTTTTTGTTCATTTGTAACTAATCAAGTGGATTTTCAGTGTATGTGAAATATAAAGAGCACTCCTCTATTACTCCCTCTTTAGTAGTACTATTGAAAAAATCGCAATCATCAATATTATCAATTTTACTGGTTTGCAGCATGAATCCTTTTCTAAAATAAAATTTATTTATTAATTAGGAAGTGAATCCTTTCTTAAATAAATTTTATTTACTATTTCATTTGTAAACAAATAAATATAAGATGAGGCCTAATAAATCCTTTCCAGAACAGTAAAAAGGAAATTGAAGGAGAGAGAATAAAAAGAAATTGATCGGTGGTTTAGCTTGTAACGGAAATGACTCCCTTAACACGGTATCAGGCCAGAACCACCAATAAGATGAACAGCTTTTGTTAAACATTCAAGTTCTAAAATAAACGCAGAAAGTACTTACACAAATTCGACCCACCCAATTCCTTCTGTTTCTGATACAGTTTCATCTTTTTGATCATTTATAACTAATCAAGTGGATTTTTAGTGTATGTGAAATATAAAGAGCACTACTCTATTACTCCCTCTTTAGTAGTACTATTGAAAAAATCGCAATAATCAATATTATCAATTTTACTGGTTTACAGCATGAATCCTTTTCTAAAATAAAGTTTATTTACTAATTAGGAAGTAAATCCTTTCTTAAATAAATTTTATTTACTATTTCCTTTGTAAACAAATAAATATAAGATGAGGCCTAATAAATCCTTTCCAGAACAGAAAAAAGGAAATTGAAGGAGAGAGAAAAAAAATTGACCGGTGGTTTAGCTTGTAACGGAAATGACTCCCTTAACACAGTATCAGGCCAGAACCACCAATAAGATGAACAGCTTTTCAGAGCAATTAAATCAACATTGTTAAAACATTCAACTTCTAAAATAAACGCAGAAAGTATTTACACAAATCCGACCCACCCAATTCCGTCTGTTTCTCATATACTTTCATCTTTTTGTTCATTTGTAACTAATCAAGTGGATTTTCAGTGTATGTGAAATATAAAGAGCACTACTCTATTACTCCCTATTTAGTAGTACTATTGAAAAAATCGCAATCATCAATATTATCAATTTTACTTGTTTGCAGCATGAATTCTTTTCTAAAATAAAATTTAGTTACTAATTAGGAAGTGAATCTTTCTTAAATAAATTTTATTTACTATTTCCTTTGTAAACAAATAAATATAAGATGAGGCACAATAAATCCTTTCCAGAACAGAAAAAAGGAAATTGAAGGAGAAAGAAAAAAAAAATTGACCGGTGGTTTAGCTTGTAACGGAAATGACTCCCTTAACACAGTATCAGGCCAGAACCACCAATAAGATGAACAGCTTTTCAGAGCAATTAAATCAACATTGTTAAAACATTCAACTTCTAAAATAAACGCAGAAAGTATTTACACAAATCTGACCCACCCAATTCCGTCCGTTTCTGATACACTTTCATCTTTTTGTTCATTTGTAACTAATCAAGTGGATTTTCAGTGTATGTGAAATATAAAGAGCACTACTCTATTACTCCCTCTTTAGTAGTACTATTGAAAAAATCGCAATCATCGATATTATCAATTTTACTGGTTTGCAGAATGAATCCTTTTCTAAAATAAAATTTATTTACTAATTAGGAAGTGAATCTTTTTTTAAATAAATTTTATCTACTATTTTATTTGTAAACAAATAAATATAAGATAAGGCCTAATAAATCTTTTTCAGAACAGAAAGAAGGAAATTGAAGGAGAGAGAAAAAAATTAACCGTAGTGGGATTTGAACCCACTCCCTTTCTGACCAGAGCCTTAATCTGGCGCCTTAGACCAACTCGGCCATCCGATCTTTGGTGTTCAACAGTTGGAATCTTCTTTTATATCGGAACTAACATCCTGACCAAGCCATTTTTTTCATTCAATCATCAGAAACATAAACAAAAGCAAGATGACCAGCTGTTTTACCCTTGGACCAAAAAGACTGAAGTTTAACAAAAGGTTACAATGTCCCTCTTCCCATCCGAGTGAAGATCTATCTACCCACCTGGCTAGGCTAGCTATAAATCAGAGTCATGGCTTCGCTTGTGAGGATTTCATGTATTGCATCGGTGGTCATTCATGGTGGAATCAGAGTCGAAAGATCGTGCTGTGATGGATGATGATGATGCCACTTGTTGGTGGCATCGATAAATGCTTCTTCTCAGCGGCATGTGTTTGGCAAGATCTATCACGGTCACATCGACCTATTGTGGCTGAGTCGTAGACATGTGCTGCTTTTAGTTCTTACCGGTTTGTCTGTAATAATAAATCAGAGTTAAATTGCACCACATTTTGGAAAGTTGCTTTTGGTATCCTGTCCCTGTTTAGTGTGGTGAAGTCAGAAGACATGCGTCTTTGAACTAGCACTGACTCGGTGCAAATATTGCTGTACAATAAAAATGTGGTTCTCTGTAATTTGCGGGGCTAAAAATAAATTCAGCCGTTATAAAGGGAAGGGAAGCCGCGTCCCAGGAACCCGCGGCGAAATATCTTATCTTCTCGTCCCCCGCGTGCCAAGCCGCAGACTCACACAGAACCCAAAACCCTACGCCCCAGCCACTCACCGGAGATGGCCGGCGGCGATATTCTCCTCCGCACCCACGGCGGCCTCCCCGTCCTCGCCAGGGCCTCCCCTTGCAGCCTCCGCCTCCGTTTTACAGCCAGCGGCCGTCGCGCCCCTTCCTCCCTGGCCGCCGCCAAGGTCGACATCGGCGACGTCGTCAGCCAGCTCAGGTCGGGAAGCGCCCGCGGCGCGGCCGACACGAAGAGGCAGCGGAGGGTCTCGGAGGGCGGACTTGCGTTTCCTAGGGTTGTCACGAGCAGGATAAGGGGTGCCGAGGAGGAAGGGAAAGGGGAGGCTCCGCAATTGAACGCGGAGAAGATTGGTGGCGAGGCGGGAGGCGTGGATGGCTCCTACCTCAGCGAGACACGGTAATTGAGAAAGCCGAAGGCTACAAACGCCCACCCTCAAATCTTTTCAGAATTGTAGAAATGGAGAGTTTGAGTTAATGTCGCCTGATTTTACTGTTTGAAATAAGAAATGTTGGGTGATTCTACGAGTATGGAGCTTAAATATCAAAACAGTGTGGTAGGAATAAATATAGAATGTATGTTATAATACTGTTCTGCTACAGTTAATTGATCCTTACAGAGTTCTAAACTTCTAATAGCGTCCTGTGTGGTAGAAATGGAGAGTCTGAGACTTTGAGGTCAGTTAATGTCGCCTGATTTTACTGTTTGAAATATAAGAAATGTGGGCGATTCTTTGTGTAGAGCTTAAATCTTAAAACAGTGTGGTAGGAAGAAATTTAGAATATACGTTATAATACTGTTCCGCTACACTTAATTGATTCTTACAGAGTTCTAAACTTCTAATAGCGTCATCTGTTTGTGTGAATGCAAATCCGTAGCATTATAATCGACGGCTGCCGCCTCTTTGAAGTACTGCCGTGTTTGACATTACGGTGAATTATGTTAGTATCATTTGGTTGGGCCGCTCTTAGATACTTGGGTTCTTGCCTTGCCTTTTCTCTGAACCAAGCTGCAAATGGGCATGCTGTGTTCCAGAACATATAAGTTGATGAGAGTATAGTCATTGGCTATTTAATTTTGTCACACTCCCAACATCGATCTAGTTCATCATCTCGGATACAGGGAAATCTTAGGGTTTGAGGAGAGGAATTGGGGATTTGGGAGCGGAGGAACAGGAGAGAAGCAGAGTGGTTGGGGAGAAAGTGCTTTAGCCTATTATAATCTCGATGCCTCTACTCGACGGCCCTCTGCTCCTTTATCAGTCACAGCTCCCAGCTCGCTGGGTCGAACCACTTGTTGGGCTTCATTCTCCTTTTGGGCCTTGACTCGTTCTGCTGGGCCCCGTGTGGGCTGACGTTGGGCTCCACGGGCGTGACATCCCCCTCCGCTTCAGTAGCGGCTTGCCCCCAAGCCGCAGCTCTAGGAAAGCGACTCTGAAGCTCGAAGAAGTCCTCCCACGACGCCAGCTCCTTGGGTTGCGACGGCCACTTAATCAGGACTTGAGGAATCTTGCTCGCACCTCGTGTGACCATGCGCCTTGCCAACACCTCCTCGGGAAAATCTGGGGAAGAATGGGGCGCTGGCGGCTCCGGCAGTGCAGTCACCACCTCCGTGTCCTCGGGTAGCGCTGAGCGCAACAGGGACACGTGAAACACCGGGTGCACCCTGCTGGATGGAGGAAGTTGCAGTTTATAGGACACATTGCCCACCCGCGCCAAGACCTGAAACGGACCAAAAAAATCTGAAAGAGTTTGTGATTAGCCCGCGGCGCCACCGAGACCTGGACATACGGTTGCAGCTTCACATAAACCCAGTCTCCCATCGCGAAAGACCTCTCTGACCGTTTCTTATCAGCTTGTTCTTTCATCCGTTGCTTGGATCTTTCCAGATGCTGCTTAAGCAATGCGATCATCACCTCACGTTCATGGAGCCAGGTCGCGAGGTCCGCCGGCGCTGATGCGGACGCATCCACAATGCCAAAGTGACGAGGTGGGTGACCGTACAATACCTCGAAAGGAGAAGCTTTGAGAGCAGAATGAGCTGAAGTGTTGTACCAAAATTCGGCGAGGTGCAGCCACTGGAACCACTTATGAGGGCATGAATGGACAAAACAGCGCAGATAAGTCTCCATGCATTGATTCACTCGTTCCGTGGTCCCGTCAGTTTGAGGATGGTAGGCTGAGGACATCCGGAGCTCTGTCCCTGCCAGCTTAAACAGTTCTCGCCACAACGTGCTGGTGAACACCCGATCCCGGTCAGAGACAATGGCATAGGGCAGCCCATGGTGTTTGTAGATCTGTTGCATGAAGATGCTCGCCACTTGGATTGCAGAGAATGGATGTGCCAGAGGAATGAAGTGTGCATACCTCGTTAACTTGTCCACCACCACCATAATACAGGAATATCCACGAGACATGGGCAGCCCCTCAACGAAATCCATCGTCACTGTGCCAGGCGTGTGGAGGTGTGGGTAGGGGTTCGAGCAGCCCGGGGACTCGCACCTTCTCTGTTTTTGCTTGTTTACAGACACTGCACGATGATATAAAGTCTGCCACCTCCCGTCGCATGTTTGGCCAGGCAAAGAGTCGCCGAAGCCGGGCATAGGTTGCTTGTTCCCCTGAATGGCCCCCCGTCACACTGGAGTGAGTTGCTTGGAGAATTTGTTGTTTCATGGCTGCATTATTCCCCACCTAGACTCGCCCTTTGTACAAGATGACCCCATCGCGGACCGTATACTTCAGCTCTGTCGCCTCATCCCCTTGACAACGCTTCAGAATGTCCTGTGCGGTTTCATCGTGCTGATACCCTTGCACAACATCAGCTAACCAAGTTGGTAAGGTGACCGAGATAGCAGCCACCCCGGCATCCATTCTGGACAGAGCATCTGCCGCCTTGTTTTCAATCCCTTTTTTATACACGATTCGGTACTGCAGCCCCATGAGCTTGGTGTACGCCTTGCGTTGCCAGGAAGTGACCAATCTCTGGTCTCCCAAGTGGGCAAGGCTACTGTGATCAGTGCGAATCACAAATTCCCCTCCTTGTAGATATGAACGCCATCGCTCAACTGCCATCAGGATCGCCATAAACTCCTTTTCATATGTGGACAGACCGCTGTTTTTTGGTCCTAACGCCTTGCTAAGGAAAGCGAGTGGGTGCCTGTTCTGTATGAGGACTGCCCCAACCCCAAATTATGAGGCGTCCGTCTCGATTTCGAATGGTTTGTCGAACTGGGGCAAGGCGAGAACAGGGGCTGAAATCAGTGCCTTTTTCAGATGTTGGAATGCCTCCTCGGCTTCGTGGCTCCAGACAAAGATAGAATCCTTCTTCAGCAAGTTTGATAGTGGCCGGCTGATCAGAGCAAAGTCGCGGACGAACCGTCTGTAATATCCAGCCAAGCCTAAAAACCCTCTGACTTGTCTGACATTGCTGGGAACTGGCCAGTTTTTTACTGCTGAGATGTTTTTCTCATCGGTAGCCACCCCCTGGGCACTGATTGTTGAGGATCGTAGCAGAAATTTAAAATTTTCTACGTATCACCAAGATCAATCTATGGAGTCATCTAGCAACGAGAGAGAGGGGAGTGCATCTACATACCCTTGTAGATCGCGCGCGGAAGCGTTCAAGAGAATGGGGTTGATGGAGTCGTACTCGTCGTGATCCAAATCATCGATGATCCTAGCGCCGAACGGACGGCACCTTCGCGTTCAACACACGTACGGAGCGGGGACGTCTCCTTCTTCTTGATCCAGCAAGGGGGGAGGAGAAGTTGATGGAGATCCAGCAGCACGACGGCGTGGTGGTGGAAGTAGCGGGATCCCGGCAGGGCTTTGCCAAGCGCAAGCGGGGAGGAAGAGGTGTCATGGAGGGAGGGAGGCGCCAGGGCTTGGGGTGCTGCTCCCATGCGCCTCCCCACTATATATAGGGGTGGAGGGGGCTGGTTTCTTGCCCTCCAAGTCCATTGGGGCGTTGGCAAAGGTGGGGGAAAGAAATCCCATCATTTCCCTTCCCCATCGATTGTTATCCCCCTTTTTAGGGATCTTGATCTTATCCCTTCGGGATATGATCTTATTCCTTCTAAGGTGGGATCTTGGTGCGCCTTGACCAGGGGTGTGGGGCCTTGCCCCCACTACCCACGTTCATGTGGGTCCCCCCATGCAGGTGGGCCCCACTTCGGAACCTTCTAGAACCTTCCCGCTACAATACCGAAAAATCCCGAACATTTTCCGGTGGCCAAAATAGGACTTCCCATATATAAATCTTTACCTCCGGACCATTCCGAAACTCCTCGTGACGTCCGGGATCTCATCCGGGACTCCGAACAACTTTCGGTTAACCGCATACTAATATCTCTACAACTCTAGCATCACCGAACCTTAAGTGTGTAGACCCTACGGGTTCGGGAGACATGCAGACATGACCGAGACGACTCTCCGGTCAATAACCAACAGCGGGATCTGGATACCCATGTTGGCTCCCACATGTTCCACGATGATCTCATCGGATGAACCACGATGTCGAGGATTCAATCAATCCCGTATACAATTCCCTTTGTCAATCGGTACGTTACTTGCCCGAGATTCGATCGTCGGTATCCCAATACCTTGTTCAATCTCGTTACCGGCAAGTCACTTTACTCGTACCGTAATGCATGATCCCGTGACCAAACACTTGGTCACATTGAGCTCATTATGATGATGCATTACCGAGCGGGCCCAGAGATACCTCTCCGTCATACGGAGTGACAAATCCCAGTCTCGATTCGTGCCAACCCAACAAACACTTTCGGAGATACCCGTAGTGCACCTTTATAGCCACCCAGTTACGTTGTGACGTTTGGCACACCCAAAGCACTCCTATGGTATTCGGGAGTTGCACAATCTCATGGTCTAAGGAAATGATACTTGACATTTGGAAAAGCTCTAGCAAACGAACTACACGATCTTGTGCTATGCTTAGGATTGGGTCTTGTCCATCACATCATTCAATGACATCCAATGTCCATAGTCAGGAAACCATGACTATCTGTTGATCAACGAGCTAGTCAACTAGAGGCTCACTAGGGACATGTTGTGGTCTATGTATTCACACATGTATTACGATTTCCGGATAACACAATTATAGCATGAACAATAGACAATTATCATGAACAAGGAAATATAATAATAACCATTTTATTATTGCCTCTAGGGCATATTTCCAACACTGATGACATGGCCTAGATAGGTTAGTTCCCGCTGGGCAAATTTACACTTGGATCTTTTGACTTTCAACTGATGTTCCTTCAACAATTCAAACACCCTTCGAAGAAGCTGGACATGAGCCCTTAATGTATGGCTGTAGACTAGGATATCATCCACAAATACCAACACCCCCTTGCGAATCAGTGGTGACAACACAAAATTCATCATTCCTTGGAATGTTCCGGGAGCATAAGCAAGCCCATACGACATGACTTTGAATTCAGCCCAAGGTGGGTTTTGAAGGCCGTTTTGAACACATCTTCAGGCGCCATCCTAATCTGATGGTAGCCTGCCTTGAGATCCAAGCTTGTAAACCATACTGCCCCCGCTAACTCATCCAAGAGCTCCTCGACCACCGGCATTGGGAACCGGTTCTTGACCGTGATAGCGTTGAGGTGTCGGTAATCCACACAGAATCGCCATGACAGATCCTTTTTCTGAACCAAGAGTACGGGTGAGGCATACGGGCTGTAACTCTCCTGTATGATCCCTTGGCGCAACATCTCTTTTACTTGCCTCTCAATTTCGTCCTTTTGGAAAGGGTTGTATCGATAAGGTCGGATGTTGACAGGCTGAGCACCGGGAATCAAAGGGATTTTATGGTCAAAGGGGCGTGCTGGAGGCAAGCCCGTGGGGTCTTGGAACAGTGACTCAAATTGCACTAATAATTCAGCAATTTCAGGTGGAATTTCCAGTTCACCCCCACCCTCTTTCTGATCAGACACCGTCTGCAATTGAACTAACTGGTGTATGTCATTGTGAGCCATCAGGAAGTGCAATTGTTCCACTGATACTGGGTGACAATCATCCATCTTGGGTTGCACTCCTCTCAGGGTAATGCGCTTGCCATGATGGTCAAAGGACATGTGTTTCTGCCCCCAATGCACGTCCATGGGACTGTGTTCTTCCAGCCAGTCCATGCCGATGATCATATCATAACATCCCAATGGAAGGACTTTCAGATCAGTGCAAAACTTGTGCCCTTGAACAGACCAACTGCACCTGGTAATCTCCTGGTTGCACAACAGCTGCCCCCCATCTGCTATTTTCACCTTCAAGGCTTTAGGTGAGTGCCTTACCCCCTGTAGCTTTGCTGCCAACACTGAGCTGATAAAACTGTGCGAGCTGCCCGAATCGACTAACATGAGCACTTGCTGAGATTGTAACTTCCCTTGCAATCTAATTGTCCGAGGAGCGACCGACCCTTCCAGAGCTGCTTTGGAAATTGTGTGACACTCACTGGATGTATCAGACACAGCCTCTTGATTTTCCCTGGATGACATGCCTAACACCTCAAACATTTCCTGCACCACATGGAGTTGGACCGCTGCTGCACACTTGTGATCGCGGCTCCACTTCTCCCCACACATATAACACAGACCTCGTGCTCGGCGATAGGCTCGAAGAGTAGTGAGGCGCTCTTCCACCGAGTTGGCCCCCCGTGCACCTTCTGCACTCGCGGGGCGTGACCCGTCGCCGATGGCTGGTGGTGTTGGTGGAGGTCTGCCAGGAGGAGGTGGCAGTGGCATTGCCCCCCGAAGATGAGAGCGATTGACCACCCCATTGTCGGAACGCCGGCCCTCTTTGCGTTTCGATATCTCCAGCGCTTCTTCCTGCAGGTAAGCCAGGGAAACAGCAGTATCCAGATCTTTTGGATTGTGCACTAGAACAACAGCACGAATTTTATCCTTGAGACCATCTACAAAACGAGAAGGAAACAACGCAGGGTCCCAAGTGGTACTGTGGGCCAAAAGGGCATGCATGAGTTCGTTGAATTTGGTGGTGTACTCAGACACTGACTCACTTTGACGCAGATGAAATAACTGACGAAGTAAACCAGAGAACTCATTGCGTTCAAATTGATCGCAGACAATGGTGCAGAACTTTTCCCATTCCATCTTACTAAGATGGAACTCATTGTTCTCAAGCCACACCATTGCCGCTCCAGTGAAATGCATAGCGGCCGTATCGACCCACAACTCGGGATCCAAATGAAAGATCCTGAAGTAGGACTCACAGTTGCGCTTCCAACTGCGGGGCCGCTCACCCCAAAACGACGGAAAATCCATCTTAGGACGGGGGGTGACCTGCGACCGGTGATGAAAAGGACTCCTAGAGCGGGACGGCCGAGGACTACCAGATCGGGACGAGCCCCGCAAGGGAGACCGCCCCGGCGGCCGCGCATGCCTATCAGTATGGAAGAGCTCTGTGGACTGGAACGTACCATTGCCCGGAGGCGGAACAAGGGTGGTCACCACCCCATTCCCGAACCCCCGGTGAGATGTGTCGACGCGGTGGCCATCGGGCCCGTTGGTGTTGGTGAGGCTGCCGCCGCTGTTGGATGGGGCGCCACTGGGTTGTGGAAGAAGAGGAGGGAACTGCGTGGGCTTGAGTTTCAGCACAGGATTCTTGCCACCAGATTGAGTTCCTGGCGCACACCCCCCAACTCTTGCTGCAGATCCGCCACGGATTTCTCCAAGGACGGCCTCCAGGCCGCCAGATCGGCGACGGCGGGCCAAATCTCCTCAAAGAGAGCGGTGGATGCCGCCACCGCCTTCATGATAGCGGCGTTCTGCTCTTGGATGGCCTTGAGTGAGGCCGCCAGATCTTCGACGCGCTGCTCCATCTCGAGGGCGTGGGGTTGTTGACGCGTGGAGAAAGTGGGCTTCTGTAGATAATCCGGCAAATCTGATACCATATGTCACACTCCCAACATCGATCTAGTTCATCATCTCCAGGGAAATCTCAGGGTTTGAGGAGAGGAATTGGGGATTTGGGAGCGGAGGAACAGGAGAGAAGCAGAGTGGTTGGGGAGAAAGTGCTTTAGCCTATTATAATCTCGATGCCTCTACTCGACGGCCCTCTGCTCCTTTATCAGTCACAGCTCCCAACTCGCTGGGTCGAACCACTTGTTGGGCTTCATTCTCCTTTTGGGCCTTGACTCGTTCTGCTGGGCCCCGCGTGGGCTGACGTTGGGCTCCACGGGCGTGACAATTTTTTTATCTAACTAATTTCTTACTGCAGCTGTAAAATAAGTATGGCATAGAAAAACATAGAACAACAACCAAAATTTTTGTGTTACTCGGTTTTATGTAATTCGACGCTAGGGAGTACAGATGCCATCTGGAATTGGCGACTAAGCAACTAATGGTTCTATTTCATGACGCCAGTTGCTAACTAGACTGTGTTTGCCTGAAAATCGAGAACTGTCAATAGCTTTATGCACTTGGATTTTTCGGTTTAGTAATCTCCTGCGTATTGCAGGTTTGATCAGTGTGCTATTTCTGAATTATCACTGAAAGGTGTCAAAGATGCTGGATATGGAAGGATGACCCAGGTGCAGGAGGCAACTCTGCCAGTAATCCTTCAAGGTCAACAAAACTGCCTATATTGTTGCTTCACTCTGATACAAATCTCTTAGGTGGGAGCCCTGTAACTGATATTCCAATGTATTGCTCCACTACAGGCAAAGATGTTCTTGCAAAAGCGAAGACTGGAACAGGAAAAACCGTTGCCTTTTTGGTACTCCTTTTTATTCAGACCCAGTAGTCAGATTGATGGTGTTAGCATTTACTGAACTATTGCAGTGATATTCTAAATCATTGTCCAGTCCAACTGAGTTTCCTTTTTGCGCTTCTAGCTGCCAGCCATTGAGGTTCTCTCTAAATTACCCAGTTCTCAACGGAGTCAGTTGCGGTCGTCTATAAATTTGCTTGTGATGTGCCCTACTAGAGAGCTTGCAAACCAAGTCGCTGTTGAGGCCAAAAAGCTTCTCAAGTATCATCGCTCGCTAGGTGTTCAGGTTGTAATTGGTGGCACAAGAATAACTCAAGAGCAACGTAACATGCAGGCTAATCCGTGTCAGGTGATTACTTATCAGCTCAAGTTTGCACATATCTATGTGTGGTTTATGCACTAATACTTTGTTTTGGCCAAACAGATTCTTGTTGCTACACCTGGAAGGCTTAAGGATCATCTTGAGAACACACCTGGTTTTTCTACTCGGCTCAAAGGGGTGAAGGTTCTTGTTCTTGATGAAGCTGACCGCCTACTGGATATGGGATTCAGAAGAGATATTGAAAAAATTATGGCTGCCACTCCTAAAGACCGTCAGACACTGCTGTTTTCTGCTACTGTTCCAGAAGAGGTAACTGCGTCTGTCATTATGCACTTTTAATGCCTATTTACAGTCTAATTTTGTTGAATGTTTGTTATTAGGTCCGTCAAATTTCTCACGTAGCAATGAGGAAGGACTATAGGTTCATTAACACCGTTAAAGAGGGTGACGAGGAGACACATTCACAGGTTTAGACCATCATTTTTTATGAGCTCTACGGTAAATGTTTAAAGCAAGAAAGTACCTTACATTAGTGCTGCTGCATCAGGTTAGCCAGATGTATATGATTGCACCACTTGATCTGCACTTCTCTATATTATATGATGTACTGAAGAAGCATGTCGCAGATGATGCGGACTACAAAGTAAGTTATCTTAGCAGGTAGTTTCAATCATGCATATTTAAGATTTATTGTGTCTCCTTAACTCATTACCCATACAATCTTGCAGGTGATTATATTCTGTACTACTGCAATGGTCACGAAACTTGTTGCTGAAGTTCTCTCCCAGCTGAAACTGAATATAAGAGAGATTCATTCCAGAAAGTCACAATCTGCAAGAACTAAGGTCTCGGATGAATTCAGAAGGTCAAAGGGCGTGATATTAGTTAGTTCTGATGTGTCTGCTCGTGGTGTTGATTATCCTGATGTCACCCTCGTCATACAGGTAGGTTCTGTTTTCACAGATTTAATTCTACCAAAATCTCATGTACATTCCTCATAAAATTTATTTGCATTCACAAGGTTGGGATTCCTGCTGGTAGAGAACAGTATATACATAGAATTGGTAGGACAGGACGGAAAGGCAAGGAAGGGCTGGGCCTCTTACTGTTGGCTCCCTGGGAAAGTCATTTTCTTACCAGCGTGAAAGATCTGTCAGTATCAGAGGCTGTGACACCTTCAGTTGATTCAAGCACTCAGACAGAAGTAAGCAGTATTCAGCTTAAATAGTCCTTTTTGTGGGGAGGTTTATTGGTTGTGTAGCTCGTTGTGTCGTTTGATCAGCCTGGTGCTAATTTAGCAGCAATAGACTAGTATTAGCTGTGCATTAAACCGTCAATTTTCTTATGACAGGTGAAAGGTGCACTTAGAAGAGTAGAGATGAAGAGCAAGGAATCAGCATATCAAGCATGGTTAGGGTACTACAACTCAAACAAGACCATTGGTGGTAACAAGTCGAGACTTGTTACTCTCGGCGAAGAGTTCAGCCGGAGCATGGGGCTTGCAGCCCCACCAGCCATACCCAAGCTCATTCTTCGTAAGATGGGTCTTAGCAAAGTTCCTGGCTTTCGATCTACATAACCTGATCCGCAAGGGCAAGCAGGACTCGTGTGCTAGAGCGCACGACGGGGCCAACCACAATGCTCTCAGTGTCGTAAACTATGGCTCGCCCCTACTGCACCTCAGTGCTGCTGATACTGGGGATTTGCAGATTGGTCTGCGGAGGATGGTCAAGAGTTTGGACAATCAAAGCTTCTCTCCGAGCTCAGAAGTCTTGAGTTCAAGCATGGCCACTGTATTCCTTTTGACGCCAAATCTTGACCGGTTTACTACCCATAGGAGACGGGGTTCAGACAGACCCCATTGATTCATTATGTAAAGCAACGGACCAAACGATTCAGTGACCTGATCAGGATATGTTCCGATCCATTTTCAGAAATGTATTGCTCACTGTACCACAGGGCACCACATAGCTTAACACACTCATGTCGCCACGATATGTATCAGCTAGTATTTCTACCTGTTGTATGGAATCAGGCTTTTTCTTATGGGCAGATTAATGTGATTGAAGAGGAGAGAGTAGCTATAGGAATCAACGCACAATCTATTAGCTCTGCCGGCTGGAACTATATACAGTTTACAGAGATCATCGTGCGCCACTACCTGGCTGATCGTGGGCGACATGCCCACTACTCACACGCATGCACTGGCTGATCGTGGGCGACATGCCCACTACTCACACGCATGCACTGACCGCAGGTCGTGCTCTATACGCGTATACATACTCTCTACACTCTAACACCCCCCCGCAGTCTTGGCGTCGGCTGGCGTGACGCAAAGACTGGCCCTGAACTGAAGGAAAATGTCCATGGGCAAGCCTTTCGTCATGACGTCGGCGAGCTGCTGTGTGGTGCCTTTCGTCATGACGTCGGCGAGCTGCTGTGTGGTGGGAATGTGAAGTACGCCAAACTGGCTGAGCGCCACTCGTTCCCGCACGAAATGGATGTCGAGTTCGACATGCTTGGTGTGGCGGTGGTGCACGGGGTTGGCGGAGAGGTAGCAGGCGGACACATTGTCGCAGTAGACCACGGTCGCCGAGCGGACAGGAAGAAGAAGCTCGCCGAGAAGTTGACGTAGCCAGACGCATTCGGCGACGACGTTGGCGACGCCGCGGTACTCGGCTTCAGCGCTCGAGCGAGACACGGTGGCCTGACGCTTGGAGGACCAGGAGACGAGCGCGTCGCCGAGGTAGACGCAGAACCCAGACGTCGAACGACGGGTGTCCGGGCAGCCGGCCCAGTCAGCGTCGGTTTAGCCGCGGAGATCCAGTGTCGGGGAAGCGCGGAGATGGAGCCCGAGCGTGGGCGTCCCCCGGATGTAGCGCAGCACGCGCTTGATGAGAGCTTGATGGCATTCCCGCGGATCGTGCATGTGCAGACATATCTGCTGCACGGCGTACGCCAGCTCAGGCCGGGTGATGGTGAGGTACTGGAGCGCGCCGGCGATGCTGCGATAGCCCGACGGATCTGCCGCGCGCGGCCCCTCGGCCTGGGGAAGCTTGCCCTTCGTGTCGACCGGCGTGGGCGACGGCCTGCAATTGTCCATGGCAGCGCGCTCGAGGATGTCCTCGGCGTACTGCTGTTGACAGAGGAAGAAGCCCGACGCGGTGCGCGTCACCTGGATGCCGAGGAAGAAGCGCAGAGCGCCGAGATCCTTCATGGCGAACTCACTGGTGAGGGCGTGGACGATCCGTTGGAGAAGAGCCGGGGTTGACGCGGTGAGCACGATATCGTCGACGTAGAGGAGGAGAAAGGCCGCGTCAGCGCCGTGCGTGTAGGTGAACAGAGAGGAGTCAGAGCGCGTCGCGGTGAAGCCGATCGTGTTGATGAAGGCGGCGAACGTCTGAAACCAGGCGCGGGGGGCCTGCTTAAGCCCGTACAGCGACTTGTTGAGGCGGCAGACATGCTGAGGACGGTGCTCGTCGACAAAGCCAGCCGGCTGGAGACAGTAAACCTCCTCCGCAAGCGTACCATGCAGGAACGCGTTCTTGACGTCCAGTTGATGAACCGGCCAGCCGCGCGAGGCAGCAATGGTGAGGACGGAGCGGATCGTCGCCGGCTTGACCACCGGCGAGAAGGTCTCGTCGTAGTCCACGCCAGCGCGCTGATTGAAGCCTCGGACCACCCACCGCGCCTTGTACCGTTCGAGGGAGCCATCCACGCGAAATTTGTGTTTGAACACCTTTGAACACCCATTTGCCGCAGATCAGGTTGGCGGTGGGTGGGCGAGGGACCAACTCCCAGGTGCGGTTGGCGACGAGCGTAGCAAACTCTTCGCGCATGGCAGCTAACCAGTTGGGATCGTGCACGGCAATCCGAACGGAGCTGGGCAGCGGCGAGAGTGAGTTGGTGGAGGAGGCAGCAGCGGCATCATAGTACTTTGGATTGGGCTTGAAGACGCCGGCCTGGGCGCGGGTCACCGGGCGGCGGGAGACCGCAGCTGGCGTGAGCACACCGGTCTCTGAACCTGAAGCCGCGGCTGAAACTAAAGCAGAACACTACTCCAGAGACGGCGAAGAGCCAGAGCCGCTGGATGAGGATCGGGCGGCCTCAGTTGAATGAGCGGAGCGCGCGCTAGCGGTGACGCCAGGAGAGCCATCCAGAGATAATCGGACGGCCGCGTTTGAACGCGTGGGCGACGCGGGCGATTCGACAGCTGCGTTTGAACGCGGCGTCGGCGCGGGTGATCCAGCGACTGGTCCAGGGACTAGAGGTGGGCGCGGCGCGGATGGAAGGAGCTGAAGGATCGGCGGAGCCCCAAGCTGCGGTGGAGCGGGCGGAGCGGCAGGCTCATTGCGCGAGAAGGGGAAGATGTCCTCGTGAAAGGAAACATGGCGGGAGGTGATGACTCGCTTGGACTGAAGATCGAAGCAGCGATACCCGCGGTGATCGGCTGGATAGCCGAGGAAAACACACGCGGCTGAGCGATAGTCGAGCTTGTGGCGAGCGGTGGAAGTGAGGTTGGGGTAGCAGAGGCAGCCGAACACGCGCAGGGTGCTATAATCAGGGGCAACTCCGAGTAAAAGCTCATGGGGCGTCCGTGGTGCGCTGTGGTGACAGGGGCGCTGGTTCAGCAGAAAAGTTGCAGTGTTCAGAGCTTCAGCCCAAAACCGCGGCGGCATCGATGCGTGAAAAAGAAGCGCGCGCACGCTGTCATTGAGCGTGCGGAGGATGCGTTCAGCCTTGCCGTTCTGCTGACTGGTGTAAGGGCACGACAAACGGAGCACGGTGCCGTGGGAGGCGAGAAGCTCGCGTGAGGCATGGCTGTCGAACTCGCGGCCGTTGTCTGTTTGAACAGAGAACATCGGCAGCTGAAATTGCGTGCGGGCATAGGCATAGAAATCACGCAAGATAGGCAGAACTTCAGATTTGTGTTTGAGGGGGAAGGTCCAAGCGTAGTGAGTATAATCATCAAGAACCACTAAGTAGAAATGATAACCAGAAACACTGGGAACCGGAGATGTCCATACATCAAGATGCAGTATTTGAAAAGGAAAATAAGTACAACTGACAGAATCTGAAAATGGGAGGCGCACATGCTTGCCAAGGCGACAGGCGTGGCAAGGATGCGGCGCAGGTTTACTAAAAAGAAAGCTACTGTCGACAAGCTGTAGTTGGGCTGAACCAAGGTGACCGAGCCGCTGGTGAAGACGAGCAGCAGTGA
This sequence comes from Triticum aestivum, assembly GCF_018294505.1. Classification (NCBI taxonomy): domain Eukaryota; kingdom Viridiplantae; phylum Streptophyta; class Magnoliopsida; order Poales; family Poaceae; genus Triticum; species Triticum aestivum. The sequence goes on from NC_057802.1 coordinate 311,028,972, forward strand.
CGACGCCGGCAAAGGGAGGTGCAGGGTGTGTGGTCGCCGCCGTCACGGAGTAGAGGTCACCAGTGGAATCACAGCGCAGGATCACTGCCCGAGTTCGGAGGTCCTTGACAGAGAAACCAAATAAGTCAAACTCTACTGAAATAGGATTGTCACGACAAATCTGACGTATGGAGAGGAGGTTTTTGATCAGTGAGGGAGAGACAAGAATGTTGCGCAGTTGGATGGGAGAGGTGCCGGAGATGAGCGAGCCGGTGCCTGTGTGTGTGATGGGCAGATGCTCGCCACTCCCAACGACAATATGAGAGGAGGAAGAAGAGGGAAGAAGGGTTTGAAGAGTACCGGGGGAGTTGGTCATGTGGGACGCCGCACCAGAGTCCATGTACCACTCGGAGGCACTGCCGGAGGACGACGGCCCCGCCTTGGCGCTGTGAAGCGCGGCCTGGAGAGAGGCCATGTCCAGCGGCTGCTGCTGTTGTGTGCCAGGAGGAGCAGCGTAGGCAGGCGTCGGAGCGTAGCCGTACGGAGGTGCATAGGCAGGCGGGGGCCCGTAGCCGTACGCACCGGGAGCGGCGAGAGCGGCGTACATAGCCTGCTGGGGCGGCGTGCCAGGGCGTGGGCCAAGCACACCAGAGCCCGGCGCGCGCCACGGCATGGGCCAGGCCTGAACCAGCCCCGTCCAGGAGTTGGTGCCGGGGACAGGAGCGAGCAGGCCGGGGACCCGTGGAGGCGCAGGTGAGGTCGGCGAGCCGCCGACGCCATTGCCGCGCCCGCGGCGACGTCCACGGCCACCGCGCGCACGACCGCCACCGGCAGTGTTAGGCGCGACCGGAGAAGGCACTGTAGGCGAAGGAGGTGACGGTGCGGCACCACGCCCAGCGTAGAGCGCGTGCGCACCCTGGAGGCATGCGGTCTGCTCAGCGCGGTGCTCCTCAAGGAGCAGAAAGGAGCGCGTCTGGAGGAGCGAGGGCAGCGGCGACTGCGACATGATGTGGGGGATGGCACCGTGGTACTGACGGTTGAGACCGCGCAGGAGGTGGAAGACCTGGCGCGGTTCCGACACGGGCTGGCCGAGGTCGCGAAGCTGGTCGGCGTACATCTTCAGCTTGGTGCAGTACTGCATGACCGTCATGTCGCCTTGCACGACGGCGTGGTACTCGGCGTCGATGTACACCGCCCGGGCGAGTTGGTTGTCGCGGAAGAGCCCGTCGATGGCCGTCCAGACAGTGAGGGTCGCGTCCTCGTCCGCCATCACCGCGTCGAGAAGATCAGGCGCGACAGTGGCGTTGAGCCAGTGAACCACAGCGTGATCCGCCATGGCCCAGTCGGGATCGTCGAAGCGCGGGACAGCCGCGGCGTCCACGTGATCACGGAGCCCGAACATGCCGATCGCCGTGTCGAAGTGGCGACGCCACTGTGCATAGTTGCCGGTGAGGAGGTCGAGGGTGATCGGAACGTGACGACGAATGTCGATGGTTTGCAGTACCGTGTGAGAGACGGTTGTCACAACCGGGGTAGGAACCAGAGGGGCGGCCGGAAGGAGAGCGGGTGGAGGTGGGGGTGGCACGACCACGGCGGCAGGGGAGCCGGAGTCATCCTGAGCAGGGGAGGAGGAGGAAGGCAGGTTGTTCTCCATAGCGGCGGAAGCGGGATCGTCGACCGGAGCGAAAGGATTGAGCCGGTCGCCGGTATCTGATACCATGAAGAAGAGAGAGTAGCTATAGGAATCAACGCACAATCTATTAGCTCTGCCGGCTGGAACTATATACAGTTTACAGAGATCATCGTGCGCCACTACCTGGCTGATCGTGGGCGACATGCCCACTACTCACACGCATGCACTGACCGCAGGTCGTGCTCTATACGCGTATACATACACTCTACACTCTCTACACTCTAACAGTGATGTATCGTAAATCCGTTAAGTGCATTATTAGCATGGTCACTCCAGATAGATTGTATGACCTCAGTCTCAAATTAGTTGTTAATGTGCCTAACACTAAAATATGTCTAAATACATCCATACAAATCTAAGACAACTAATTCGAGACTGAGGAAGTACAAAACTTATTTTCTTACACCCAGTTTGGATGTACTCCCTCCGTCCGGGAATACTTGTCAGTGAAATGGATGTATCTAGTCGTATTTTAGTTCTAGATACATCCATTTTTATCCATTTATGCGACAAGTATTTTCGGACGGAGGGAGTAGACATTAGGGCTTCACTTGGAGCAATGACCTGACAATGTGCAAGCTTCCCTTATGTCCTCCACGCTCTTTCCTCCTCACTCTCCAGCCATTGCCCCCTTCTCCTTGCCGATGACAGTGGGGCTCGAGGTGCGAGAGAACCAGCGAAAAAAATTGCTCGACCTCCGCGTCCCTCTTCGAGGCGACACACGAGGGGGGTGGGGTAGTCCCCGTCGGCGGCCACCCTTTCCTCCCTCCCCTCCTCGCCGCTGTCGGACGAAGCCCGGGCAGTGTCGGTAGCGGCGGGGACTCTCCCAAACGCGACCCCCTCCTTCCTGGCGACAGTGTGGAGCTCCAATGACGGTGCTCTTGGTGGCTTGGTGTGGCAAATCTCCAACGGCGGCTCAGTGCGTTGGCGGCAATGGCGGAGAATGATAACGATGGTTAAGGTTTTCTAACCATAGACATTAGTTGTCATTTGATAACGAGATCACATCATTAGGAGAATGATGTGATGGACAGACACAACCGTAAGCTTAGCAACATATCATTTAGTTATTTGTTGTAGCTTTCTTCATGTCAAGTATCAGTTCCTTAGACCATGAGAGCATGCCACTCCTAGATACCAGAGGAATACTTTGTGTTCTATCAAACATCACTTCGTAACTGGGTGATCATAAAGGTGCTCTACAGGTATCTCCGAAGGTGTCTGTTGGGTTGCATGGATCGAGACTGGGATTTGTCACTTCGTGTGACAGACATATATCTCTGGGACCTCTCGGTAATACAACATCATTAGAAGCTTTATGTGATTAATGGGTTTAGTCACGGGATCTTGTATTACAGAATGAGTAAAAAGACTTGCCGGTAATGAGATTGAACTAGGTATGAAGATACCGACGATCGAATTTCGGGCAAGTAACAATTCCCTTTGTCCGGCGATATGCATACGGGATTAACTGAATCCTCGACATCATGGTTCAACCGATAAAGATCTTCATGGAATATGTAGGAACCAATATGGGCATCTAGGTCCCGCAATTGGTAATTGACCGGAGAGGTACTCGGTCATGTCTACATGGTTCTCGAACCCATAGGGTTGCACGCTTAACGTTCGATAGCGCTAGGGTAGTAATGAGATATTAACATTGGTGATTGACGGTTGTTTGGAGTCCCGGATGAGATCTCAGACGTCACGAGAAGTTCCGGATGTTGGGGAACGTAGCATGCAATTTCAAAAAAAAAATCCTACGCTCACGCAAGATCTATCTAGGAGATGCATAGCAACGAGAGGGGGAGAGTGTGTCTACGTACCCTCGTAGACCGAAAGCGGAAGCGTTTGGCAACGCAGTTGATGTAGTCGAACTTCTTCTAGCTCCGACCGATCAAGTACCGAATGTATGGCACCTTCGAGTTCTGCACACGTTCAGCGCGATGACGTCCCTCGCCCTCTTAATCCAGCAAGGTGTCGAGGAAGTAGATGAGTTCCGCCAGCACAACGGCGTGGTGACGGTGATGGTGATGTGATCCGCACAAGGCTTCGCCTAAGCACTATGAAGATATGACCGGAGGCGTAAATTGTGGAGGGGGCGCCGCACACGGCTAACAATCGTTGTGTGTTCTAGGCGCCCCCTCCCCACGTATATATAGGTGGGAGGGGGAGGGGAGCAGCAAGGGTGCGCCCCAAGTAGGAGAAATCCTACTTGGGGACCTCCTCCAATTCGGTCTCCCCCCCTTCCTTTTTTTAGCCGGAGAGAAAAGGGAAGGGGGAAGGAAGGAAGGAAGGGGGGACCGAACCCCCCTTGTTCCTTCTCCAATTCGGGCACATGCCTAAGGGGGGCGCGCCACCCCTTGTGGGCTGGTGTGCTCCCCCCTTATGGCCCATATGGCCCATATCTTCCCCCGGGGGTTCTGGTAACCCCCGGTACTTCGATAAATACCTGATACTATCCGGAACACTTCCGATGTCCGAATACAATCATCCTATATATCATTATTTACCTCTCGACCATTTCGAGACTCCTTGTCATGTTCGTGATCTCATCCGGGACTCTGAACAACATTCGGTCACCAAATCACATAACTCATATAATACAAAATCGTCATCGAACGTTAAGCGTGCGGACCCTACGGGTTCGAGAACTATGTAGACATGACCGAGACACCTCTCCGGTCAATAACCAATAGCGGAATCTAGATGCTCATATTGGCTCCTACATATTCTACGAAGATCTTTATCGGTCGAACCGTTATGACAACATATGTTATTCCCTTTGTCATCAGTATGTTACTTGCCCGAGATTCGATTGTCGGTATCTTCATACCTAGTTCAATCTCGTTACCGGAAAGTCTCTTTACTCGTTCTGTAATGCATTATCTTGTAACAAACTCATTAGTTACTTTGCTTGCAAGGCTTCTTATGATGTGCATTATCGAGAGGGCCCAGAGGTACCTCTCCGATACTTGGAGTGACAAATCCTAATCTCGATCTATGCCAACCCAACAAACACCTTCGGAGATACCTGTAGAGCATCTTTATGATCACCCAGTTACGTTGTGACGTTTGATAGCACACAAGGCATTCCTCCGGTATTCGGGAGTTGCATAATCTCATAATCGAAGGAATATGTATTTGACATGAAGAAAGCAATAGCAATAAAACTGAACGATCAATATGCTAAGCTAACGGATGGGTCTTGTCCATCACATCATTCTCCTAATGATGTGATCCCATTATCAAATGATAACTCATGTCCATGGTCAGGAAACCTTAACCATCTTTGATCAAGGAGCTAGTCAAGTAGAGGCTCACTAGGGACACGGTGTTTTGTCTATGTATCCACACATTTGTATCAAGTTTCCGGTTAATACAATTCTAGCATGAATAATAAACATTTATCATGATATAAGGAAATATAAAATAAAAACTTTATTATTGCCTCTAGGGAATATTTCCTTCACCGGAATGGTCTGAAGGTGAAGATTTATATATGGAAAATTGTTGTCGGGGTTCCAGGAAAAAGTTCGATTTTTTGATATTGTATCAAGAAGTCACCGAAAGGTTCTAGAGGGTTCCGTAGGGGTCCGGAAGTCCTCGGAGGGTTCCACCACATCCCATATAGTAGCATGGGCTGTAGGGGGCGCCCTGGCCTTAATGGGCCAGGGGCACTAGCCCCTGCAAGGCCCATGCGCGGGTGGAAAACCCTAAAGAGGAGGGCCCTCCACTTGGTTTGGAGGGCACTCCTCCCCTCCTTGGCCGCCACCCCCTCCCTCGGAGGAGGGGCAAGGGCTGGCCATGTCCCTCCCCCTATATAAATAGAGAGGAGGTGCAAGGGGCAGCCCATCCTTTCACCACGACGGATGCCCTCTCCCTATCCCTCCACTTCTCATCTGTGTTGCGCTTCGGGAAAGCCCTACCGGAGTTCCGCTACCACCACCACCACCACGCCATCGTGTTGGATCAGATCTCATCTACCTCTTCTCCCTCGCTTGTTGGATCAAGGAGGAGGAGACGTCACTCAGCCGTACGTGTACTAAAATCGGAGGTGCCGCACGTGCGATGCTTGGATCGGATTGGATCGCGACACGAGTACGACTACACCAACCACTATCTCTAGATAGTTAACGCTTTCAGTCTACAAGGGTATGTAGACTCACTCCCCTCTCTTAGCTATGCATCTACTAGATTGATCTTGGGTGTTTGTAGGATTTTTTTGATTTTTATGCTTCGTTCCCCATCAGTGGCATCTTGAGCTGGTCTATGCGTAGATGTATATGCACGAATAGAACAAAAAATAGTTGTGGGCGTTGATGTTCGAATTTCTTACTTATTTTGTGTTATTTGGATTCGGCGGTATTGTGGGATGAAGCGGCTCGGATCAACCTTACCTGTACTCGCACAAGAGACCGGTTCCACTGACTGACATGCAACTTGTATTGCATAAAAGTGGCTTTGCGGGTGTCTGTCTCTCCCACCTTCGTTGAATTTGAGTTGACAACAATGGTCCTTGAAGGTTAAAAGGCAACTTGTATATCACCCTTGTGGTTTTGCCTAGATAAGAACGGTTCTTATAGTTTGCCCTAGAGCCACGTAAAAATTGCAACAACAAAGTAGAGGAAGTCTAACTTGTTTTTGCAGGGCATGTTGTGATGTGGTATGGCCAAGACGTGATGTGATATATGTTGATGTATGAGATGATAATGTTTGTAATAGGTTCACGACTTGCATGTCGATGAGTATGCCAATCGGCAGGAGCCATAGGGTTGTCTTTAATTTATTATATGACCTGCGTGTCAATCATTAAACACCATGTAATTGCTTTACTCTATCGCTATGAGTTAGCAATAGTCATAGAAGCAATTGTTGGCGGAGACAACCACATGAGACGGCACGATGATGGAGATCATGGTGTCATGTCGGTGATGATGGAGATCATGCCGGTGTTTTGGAGATGGAGATCAAAAGCACAAGATGATGATGGCCATATCATGTCACATATTGATTGCATGTGATGTTTATCTTTTTATGCATCTTATTTTGCTTAGAACGACGGTAGCATTATAAGATGACCCCTTCACTAAATTTCAAGATAAAAGTATTCTCCTAAGTATGCACCGTTGCGAAAGTTCGTCGTTTCGAAGCACCTCGTGATGATCGGGTGTGATAGACTCTACGTTCACATACAACGGGTGTATGCCAATTTTACACATGCGGAATACTTAGGTTAAACTTGACGAGCCTAGCATGTACAAAAATGGCCTGGAACAGGAGGACCGAAAGGTCAAACATGAGTCATATATTAGATATGATCAACATGGAGATGTCCACCATTGATGACCACCGCACTCACGTGATGATCAGACAAGGGTTAGTTGATTTGGATCATGTAACACTTAGAAAACTTGACGGATGTTTATTTAAGTGGGAGTTCACTAGTAATTTGATTAACTAAGCCAATTATCATGAAGATAGTTGAAAGTGCGTTATATCGACTAGAGGGGGGGTGAATAGGCAATTTTTACAAATTCGTCACTGAGGAAATACTACTTGAGGAATTTGCTAAGTGATGAAATACAAACAACAGATAAAGTACTCACGTGCATGCATAACAAGACAGTAGCATAGTCATTATGATGAAATGAAACATACATAGAGCACACGTAGCGTGTAAACAGGATAAGCAGGCAGAAGACAAGATGTCTGAAGAAATAGGATTGAGGAAATTCAGAAAGTCTCCAGTCAAAGTCTTCAAACAATAACGATCAATTTCATCAACACATAAACGAGGAAATGAAAGGGTTGAGGAAATAGAACCAGTAGCTTGGTGAAGACAGTGATTTGGTAGACCAGTTCCAACTGACGTGACAGTTGTGCGTCTGGTTGGAGCGGCTTTTTATTTAAATCAAAGGACACACAGTCCTTACTGTATTCTCCTTGAGCTAAGGTCACACACACCTCACCCAATCACTCATGGTAAGTCTTCAAGGTGACTTCCAAACCTTCACAGACTTGGTCACTCGGCGATCCACAATTCCTCTTGGATGCTCTAGACCATGACGCCTAACCGTCTGGAATATGCATAGTCTTCAAAGGTAACAAGTGTCGGTTCCACACAGGAACAATCTCTTCAGTGATGCTCAATCACTTTGGGTTGTAGGTGTTGGGGTTTTGGGTTTTCCTCACTGATGATTTTCTCTCAAAGTCCTCGGAGGATGGGATGCTCTAAATGACAAGTGTCAAGTTCTCTCGGAGCAGCCTACCAGCTAGTGGTTGAAGGGGGGCGGCTATTTATAGCCGAGGAGCAGCCCGACATGATAAGACATAGATGCCCCTAATGATATGACCGTTGGATGGATAAGATATTTGGGACAGCTGGTGTGAAGCACAACAACAGTCGGAAATTTGAGCTCTCAAATTCCTCAGGGCTATCATGTTCCTCACTGTAGGCAATTCGCACTGGCGAATTCCTAACTCCTCAGTCAGAACAAATTCCTCAGAGACCAGAATAACTTCGTCTCTGTCATTGAAGAAATTGGCTGAACCGCAAGAGATTTCCAAAGGCTTCACTCGAAGGATTGGGTATGTGTATAGGTTTTGAGATGAGCATCACTTGGAAAATTTTCCTTAGTATTACCTCGACCCCCTTTAACAGTACGGTGTTTCCTATGACTCAAAAGAAGTAAATGAAACTACGAAAACAAAAGTCTTCACGCTTCATAATCCTCGCATCAATATCTTTAAGGTCACACCAACTTTCTCATTTTCAAAGTCTTCAAGAAAACCAAAGTCTTCAGATGAAGACATTCATTTTTACGGGTCGACTTTCTTCGAATATATCAAAATCCTCGGAGACTTATTAGACCTGTACACTCACAAACACATTAGTCCCTTAACCTATAAGTCTCCAATACACCAAAATCACTAAGGGGCACTAGATGCACTTACAATCTCCCCCTTTTTGGTGATTGATGACAAATAGGTCAAGTTTTCAATGAGGATAAACATATGAAGTGTAAATACTGATTTTGAGGAATTTTATTGCAAGGTATAGAAGAACTCTCCCTAAAGATGTGCATATTTGAGGAATTTGCTTTGGACTGGAAATGCAAATTGTAGGATAAAATCATGGAGATCTCCCTGTTGGGGAACGTAGTAATAATTCAAAAAATTTCCTACGTGTCACCAAGATCAATCTAGGAGATGCTAGCAACGAGAGGGAGGGAGTGCATCTTCATACCCTTGAAGATCGCTAAGCGGAAGCGTTACAAGAACGCGGTTGATGTAGTCACACTCGCGGCGATTCAAACCGCGGAATATCCGATCCAAGCGCCGAACGGACGGGGCCTCCGCGTTCAACACACGTATAGCCCGGGGACGTCTCCTCCTTCTTGATCCAGCAAGGGGAGAGGAGAAGTTGAGGGAGAGCTCCGGCAGCACGACGGCGTGGTGGTGGAGCTTGCGGTTCTCCTGCAGGGCTTCGCCAAGCACTACGGAGGAGGAGGAGGTGTTGGAGGGTGGAGGGCTGCGCCAGGGGAAGGGGTGCGGCTTCCCACCCCCCCACTATCTGTAGGGTGAAGGGGAGAGGGAGCCGCCCCCCTAGATGCATCTAGAGGGGGGCGGCGGCCAGGAGGGGAAACTTGCCCCCAAGCAGGTGGGAGGCGCCCCCTCCCCTAGGGTTTCCAACCCTAGGCGCCTTGGGCCCTTGGGGGGGGGGGCACACCAGCCCACTAGGGGGCTTATTCCCACCCATATTCAGCCCACTAAGTCCTCCGGGGCAGGTGGCCCCACCCGGTGGACCCCCGGACACCTTTCGGTGGTCCCGGTACAATACCGATAACCCCCGAAACCATTCCGGCGACTGAAACTGGACTTCCCATATATAAATCTTCACCTCCGGACCATTCCGGAACTCCTCATGACATCCGGGATCTCATCCGGGACTCCGAACAACTTTCAGTAACCACACACAATTTCCCATAACAACTCTAGCGTCACCGAACCTTAAGTGTGTAGACCCTACGGGTTCGGGAGACATGCAGACATGACCGAGACGACTCTCCGGTCAATAACCAACAGCGGGATCTGGATACCCATGTTGGCTCCCACATGTTCCACGATGATCTCATCGGATGAACCACGATGTCGGGGATTCAATCAATCCCGTATACAATTCCCTTTGTCAATCGGTACGTTACTTGCCCGAGATTCGATCGTCGGTATCCCAATACCTTGTTCAATCTCGTTACCGGCAAGTCACTTTACTCGTACCGTAATGCATGATCCCGTGACCAAACACTTGGTCACATTGAGCTCATTATGATGATGCATTACCGAGTGGGCCCAGAGATACCTCTTCGTCATACGGAGTGACAAATCCCAGTCTCGATTCATGCCAACCCAACAGACACTTCCGGAGATACCTGTAGTGCACCTTTATAGTCACCCAGTTATGTTGTGACGTTTGATACACCCAAAGCATTCCTACGGTATCCGGGAGTTGCACAATCTCATGGTCTAAGTAAATGATACTTGTCATTAGAAAGCTCTAGCAAACGAACTACACGATCTTGTGTTATGCTTAGGATTGGGTCTTGTTCATCTCATCATTCTCCTAATGATGTGATCCCATTATCAACGACATCCAATGTCCATGGTCAGGAAACCACAACCATATATTGATCAATGAGCTAGTCAACTAGAGGCTCACTAGGGACATGTTGTGGTCTATGTATTCACACATGTATTACGGTTTCCGGTTAATACAATTATAGCATGAACAATAGACAATTATCATGAACAAGGAAATATAATAATAAACATTTTATTATTGCCTCTAGGGCATATTTCCAACAGTCTCCCACTTGCACTAGAGTCAATAATCTAGTTACATTGTGATGAATCGAACACCCATAGAGTTCTGGTGCTGATCATGTTTTGCTCGTGGAAGAGGTTTAGTCAACAGATCTGCGACATTGAGATCTGTATGTACTTTACAAATATCTATGTCTCCATCTTGAATATTTTCACGAATGGAGTTGAAGCGACGCTTGATCTGCCTGGTCTTCTTGTGAAACCTAGGCTCCTTGGCAAGACCGATAGCTCCAGTGTTGTCACAAAAGAGAGTCATCAGGCCCGACGCATTGGGAATCACTCCTAGGTCGGTGATAAACTCCTTCATCCAGACTGCTCCCTGAGCTGCTTCCGAAGCAGCTATGTACTCTGCTTCACATGTAGATCACGCCATGACGCTTTGCTTGCAACTGCACCAGCTGACTTCCCCACCATTCAAAATATACACGTATCCGGTTTGTGACTTGGAGTCATCCATATCTGTGTCGAAGCTAGCATCGACGTAACCCTTTACTGCGAGGTCTTCGGCACCTCCATAAACGAGAAACATATCCTTAGTCCTTTTCAGGTACTTTTGGATATTCTTGACCGCTGTCCAGTGTTCCATTCCGGGATCACTTTGGTACCTCCCTACCAAACTTACGACAAGGTTCACATCAGGTCTGGTACACAGCATGGCATACATAATAGAGCCTATGGCTGAGGCATAGGGGATGACACTCATCTTTTCTCTATCTTCTGTCGAGGTCGGGCATTGAGCTATGCTCAATCTCACACCTTGCAACACAGGCAAGAACCCCTTCTTGGACTGATCCATATTGAACTTCTTCAATATCTTGTCAAGGTATGTACTTTGTGGAAGACCAATGAGGCGCCTCGATCTATCTCTATAGATCTTGATGCCTAATATGTAAGCAGCTTCTCCAAGGTCCTTCATTGAAAAACACTTATTCAAGTAGGCCTTTATGCTTTCCAAAAGTTCTATATCATTTCCCATCAATAGTATGTCATCCACATATAATATGAGAAATGCTACAGAGCTCCCACTCACTTTCTTGTAAGTACAGGCTTCTCCATAAGTCTGTATAAACCCAAACGCTTTGATCATTTCATCAAAGCGAATGTTCCATCTCTGAGATGCTTGCACCAGCCCATAAATGGAGTGCTGGAGCTTGCATACTTTGTCAGCATTCTTAGGATCGGCAAAACCTTCCGGCTGCATCATATACAATCCTTCCTTAAGGAAACCGTTAAGGAATGCCGTTTTGACGCCCATTTGCCATATCTCATAATCATAGAATGCGGCAATTGCTAACATGATTCAGACGGACTTCAGCTTCGCTACGGGTGAGAAGGTCTCATCGTAGTCAACCCCTTGAACTTGCCGATAACCCTTAGCGACAAGCCGAGCCTTATAGACGGTCACATTACCATTCGCGTCAGTCTTGTTCTTAAAGATCCACTTATTCTCTATGGCTTGCCGATCATCGGGCAAGTCCATCAAAGTCCATACTTTGTTTTCATACATGGATACTATCTCGGATTTCATGGCTTCAAGCCATTTGTTGGAATACGGGCCCGCCATCGCTTCTTCATAGTTCGAAGGTTCACCGTTGACTAACAACATGATCTCCAGGACAGGGTTGTCGTACCACTCTGGTGCGGAACGTGTCCTTGTGGACCTACGAAGTTCAGTAGCAACTTGATCTGAAGTTTCATGATCATCATCATTAACTTCCTCTCTAGCCGGTGCAGGCACCACAGAAACATCTTCCTGAGCTGCGGTACTTTCCGGTTCAAGAGGGGGTACCTCATCAAGTTCTACCTTCCCCCCACTTACTTCTTTCGAGAGAAACTCTTTCTCCAGAAAGGATCCATTCTTGGCAACAAAGATCTTGCCTTCGGATCTGAGGTAGAAGGTATACCCAATAGTTTCCTTAGGGTATCCTATGAAGACACAATGTTCCGATTTGGGTTCGAGCTTTTCAGGTTGAAGTTTCTTGACATAAGCATCGCATCCCCAAACTTTTATAAACGACAGCTTAGGTTTCTTCCCAAACCATAATTGATACAGTGTCGTCTCAACGGATTTAGACGGTGCCCTATTTAAAGTGAATGCAGCAGTCTCTAAAGCATAACCCCAAAATGATAGCGGTAGATCAATAAGAGACATCATAGATCGCACCATATCCAATAGAGTGTGATTACAACGTTCGGACACACCATTACGCTGAGGTGTTCCAGGCGGCGTGAGTTGTGAAACAATTCCACATTTCCTTAAGTGCGTGCCAAACTCGTGACTCAAGTATTCTTCTCCACGATCTGATCGTAAGAACTTTATTTTCCTGTCATTTTGATTCTCTACCTTGCTCTGAAATTCCTTTAACTTTTCAAAGGTCTCAGACTTGTGTTTCATTAAGTAGACATACCCATATCTACTTAAGTCATCAGTGAGGGTGAGAACATAACGATAGCCACCGCGAGCCTCAACGCTCATTGGACCGCATACATCAGTATGTATTATGTCCAACAAGTTGGTTGCTCGCTCCATTGTTCCGGAGAACGGAGTCTTGGTCATTTTTCCCATGAGGCATGGTTCACACGTGTCAAATGATTCATAATCAAGAGACCCCAAAAGTCCATCTGCATGCAGTTTCTTCATGCGTTTGACACCAATGTGACCAAGGCGGCAGTGCCACAAGTATGTAGGACTATCATTATCAACCTTACATCTTTTGGCATTTACACTATGAAATATGTGTAACATCATGTTCGAGATTCAATAAAAATAAACCATTGACCAGCGGGGCATGACCATAAAACATATCTCTCATATAAATAGAACAACCATTATTCTCAGATTTAAATGAGTAGCCATCTCGCATCAAACGAGATCCAGATACAATGTTCATGCTCAAAGCTGGTACTAAATAACAATTATTGAGGTTTAAAACTAATCCCGAAGGTAGATGTAGAGGTAGCGGCCGACGGCGATCACATCGACCTTGGAACCATTCCCGACGTGCATCGTCACCTCATCCTTCGCCAGTCTCCGCTTATTCCGCAGCTCCTGTTTTGAGTTACAAATGTGAGCAACCGCATAGGTATCAAATACCCAGGAGCTACTACGAGCGCTGGTAAGGTACACATCAATAACATGTATATCATATATACCTTTGGCGTTGCCGGCCTTCTTATCCGCTAAGTACTTGGGGCAGTTCCGTTCCAGTGACCATTTCCCTTGCAATAAAAGCACTCAGTCTCAGGCTTGGGTCCATTCTTTGGAGTCTTCCTGGCAACTAATGTACCGGGCGCGACAACTCCCTTGCCGTCCTTCTTCAAGTTCTTCTTACCCTTACCTTCTTGAAACTAGTAGTCTTATTCACCATCAACACTTAATGTCCTTTTTGATTTCCACCTTCGCTGATTTCAGCATCGAATATAACTCAGGGTTGGACTTCTCCATCCCTTGCATATTGTAGTTCATCACAAAGCTCTTGTAGCTAGGTGGAAGCGACTGGAGGATTCTGTCAATGACCGAGTCATCTGGAAGATTAACTCCTAGCTGAGATAAGCGGTTGTGCAGCCCAGACATTTTGAGTATATGCTCGCTGACAGAACTATTTTCCTCCATCTTACAACTGTAGAACTTGTCAGAGACTTCATATCTCTCGACCCGGGCATGAGCTTGGAAAACCATTTTCAGCTCTTGGAACAGCTCATATGCTCCGTGTTGCTCAAAACGCTTTTGGAGCCCCGATTCTAAGCTGTAAAGCATGCCGCACTGAACCAGGGAGTAATCATCACTACGCGACTGCCAAGCGTTCACAACGTCTTGAGTTGCTGGGAAAATGGGTGTGTCATCTAGCGGTGCTTCAAGGACATATGCTTTCTTGGCAGTTATGAGGATGATCCTCAAGTTACGGACCCAGTCCGTATAGTTGCTTCCATTGTCTTTCAGCTTAGTTTTCGCTAGGAACGGTTGAAGTTGAGGGCAACATTAGCTTGGGCCATTGGATCTACGGGATAGATTGTAAAGACAATTTTAGACTAAGTTCATGATAATTAAGTTCATCTAATCAAATTATTTAATGAACTCCCACTTAGATAACATCCCTCTAGTCATCTAAGTGATACATGATCCGAATCGACTAGGCCGTGTCCGATCATCATGTGAGATGGACTAGTCATCAACGGTGAACATCTCCATGTTGATCGCATCTACTATACGACTCATGTTCGACCTTTCGGTCTCTCGTGTTCCGAGGCCATGTTTGTACATGCTAGGCTCGTCAAGTCAACCTAAGTGTTTCACATGTGTAATCTGGCTTACACCCGTTGTATGCGAATGTTAGAATCTACACCCGATCATCACGTGGTGCTTCGAAACAACAAACCTTTGCAATGGCGCACAGTTAGGGGGGACACTTCTCTTGAAATTTTAGTGAGGGATCATCTTATTTATGCTACCGTCGTTCTAATAAAATAAGATGTAAACATGACAAACATCACATGCAAATCATAAAGTGACATGATATGGCCAATATCATCTTGCGCCTTTGATCTCCATCTTCTAGGCGCGGCATGATCACCTTCGTCACTGGCATGACACCATGATCTCCATCATCATGATCTCCCTCATCGTGTCTTTAAGAAGTTGTCTCACCAACTATTACTTCTACTACTATAGCTAACGGTTAGCAATAAAGTAAAGTAATTACATGGCGTTTACATTGACTCGCAGGTCATACAAAATATTAAGACAACTCCTATGGCTCCTGCCGGTTGTCATACTCATCAACATGCAAGTCGTGATTCCTATTACAAGAACATGATCAATCTCATACATCACATATATAATTCATCACATCCTTTTGGCCATATCACATCACATAGCATACCCTGCAAAAACAAGTTAGACGTCCTCTAATTGTTGTTGCATGTTTTACGTGGCTGCTATGGGTTTCTAGTAAGAACGTTTCTTATCTACGCAAAATCCACAAGGGTGATATGCCAATTGCTATTTACCCTTCATAAGGACCCTCTTCATCGAATCCGATCCAACTAAAGTGGGAGAGACAAACACCCGCTAGCCACCTTATGCAACAAGTGCATGTCAATCGGCGGAACCTGTCTCAGGTAAGCGTACGTGTAAGGTCGGTCCGGGGCGCTTCATCCCACAATGCCGCCGAATCAAGATAAGACTAGTAACGGTAAGCAAATTGAACAAATCATCGCCCACAACTACTTGTGTTCTACTCGTGCACAAAATCTACGCATAGACCTAGCTCATGATGCCACTGTTGGGGAACGTAGTAATAATTCAAAAAAAATTCCTACGTGTCACCAAGATCAATCTAGGAGATGCTAGCAACGAGAAAGAGGGAGTGCATCTTCATACCCTTGAAGATCGCTAAGCGGAAGCGTTACAAGAACGCGGTTGATGGAGTCGTACTCACAGCGACTCAAACCGCGGAACGGACGACGCCTCCGTGTTCAACACACGTACAACCCGGGGATGTCTCCTCCTTCTTGATCCAGCAAGGTGAAAGTGCGTTATATCGACTAGAGGGGGTGAATAGGCGATTTTTACAAATTCGTCACTGAGGAATTTCAGGGTGAGGAAATTCCTAAATCATGAACAACTAGCAGCGGAATAAGTACTCAGATGTAAGCATAACAAAGCAGTAGCACAGTCATCATGATGAGATGAAAACAGGCACTGAGTACAAGAAGCATAAACACATGATAAGCAGGCTGAAGACAAACTGACTGAAGAAATAGGATTGAGGAAATTGAGAAAGTCTTTAGTCAAAGTCTTCAAATAGTAAAGATCAAGTACTACAACACTGTATTGAGGAAATGGAAGGGTTGAGGAAATAGAACCAGTAGCTCGGTGACGACGGTGATTTGGTAGACCAGTTCCAACTGCTGTGACAGTTGTACTTCTGGTTGGAGCGGCTAGGTATTTAAACCTGAGGACACACAGTACGTCCTCACCATATTCTCCTTGAGCTAAGGTAACACAGACCTCGCCCAATCACTCGTGGTAAGTCTTCAGGTGACTTCCAAACCTTCACAAACTCGGTCACTCGGCGATCCACAATTTCCTCTTGGATGCTCTAGACCATGAAGCCTAACTGTTTGAAGGATGCCCATTCCTCAAAGGTAACAAGCGTCGGATCCACACAGGAACAATCTCTTCAGTGATGCTCAGTCACTTTGGGTTTGTAGGTGTTTGGGTTTGGGTTTTCCTCACTTGATGATTTTCGCTCAAAGTCCTCAGAGGATGGGATGCTCTCAATGACAAGTGTCAGTTTCTCTTGGAGCAGCCAACCAGCTAGTGGTTGTAGGGGGCGGCTATTTATAGTCTAGGGAGCATCCCGACATGATAGGACATAAATGCCCTTCAATGATATGACCGTTAGGTGGGTAGCTATTTGGGACAGCTGGCGCATAGCACAGCAACGGTCGGATATTTGGGTATCAAATTCCTCAGGGCTATCATGTTCCTCACTTGTAGGCAATCCGCACTAGCAAATTCCTAACTCCTCAGTCAAAACAAATTCCTCAGAGACCAGAAGATCTTCGTCTCTGTCACTGAAGAAATTGACTAAACTGCATGAGATTTCCAATGGCTTCACTCGAAGGTATTGGTAGATGTAAGAATTTGAGATGAGCATCACTTGGAAACTTTTCCTAGGTTATTCCTCGACCCCCTTTAACAGTATGGTGTTTCCTATGACTCAAGAAAGAGAAAAATGAAACTACAAAAACAAAAGTCTTCACGCTTCATATTCCTCGCATGAATATAGAGTCTGCACGGTCACACCAATTTCTTCACTTTCAAAGTCTTTAGAACACCAAAGTCTTCAGCTGAAGACATTCATTTTTAGGGGTCGACTTTCTTTGTAAATATTAAACTCCTCATAGACTTATAGACCTGTGTACACTCACAAATGCATTAGTCCCTTAACCTATAAGTCTTCAATACACCAAAATCAGTAAGGGGCACTAGATGCACTTACAATCTCCCCCTTTTTGGTGATTGATGACAATATAGGTTAAGTTTTCAACGGGGATAAACATATGAAGTGTAAATACTGATATTGAGGAATTTGATTGCAAGATATAGAAGAACTCCCCCTGAATATGTGCATATGTGAGGAATTTGCTTTTGAGAAGCAATGCACATTGAAGAGTAGAACCATGGAGATCTCCCCCCTATATCTTGTAATTCATACACGCATTTGACATATAGATGATCTGAAGAATTTGAAATGCATGATGAAATATGGTGACTGATGTAATTCAGCATGCGTGCATTAACATATATGAGGAAATAGCATGCAGAAGAACATAGCAAAAGTATCAGACCACCATCGGTTTTAAGTTTACAACTCGATCCAACAAAGACTTCAGAAGAACGAGAGTTGTAACTTAGCAAAAAAAACGCCCATATATAGACCCGCTTGAAGACTAACTCAAATTTCTCCCCCTTTGTCATCGAATGACCAAAAGGGGCAAAAAATGAGGACTAATGCCCCTGAAGAATATCATCACGAAGTCGATGGAGGAGCGCCAGCGTTGTTGGGGTCAGTTGTTGAAGTAGGGCCTGCCGCAGTGTCATCCAAGTCCTCATTTTCATCAGTCTCGCGCGATGAAGAATAAGAGCTGGCCACCAAGTGAGGAACTTTGACCTTCTTGAATTTCTTCGAAGGTGGCTGAGACCAGTCAAAGTCTTACTTGAAGCCCATCTACTTGAGATCTTGTTCACCATAGAGGTGAGACAATATAGCCCAAGTGCGATCAAATACTTCATGCAGATAGTAATGGTTCTTCTTCACTGTGTTTTGTGTGATAGTCATGTTCTGAAGAATTGAACCAAACTATCTCTTGACCCATTTGTGATTGCGATCGACCTTCTGATGAAGACTGAGGAGAAGCTCATGATCAGTCATCACTCTAGGAGCAGTGGCTTGAGGATTTGGCTTTGAAGCATTAGCGGCAGAGTCACGAGTGGCAGAGTCATCGTTGGTGGAGTAGGATGCTCCTTTGCGAAACTGGCCATCCAATGGACGTGCGCCTTTATCAATGACAGTGGCCTTGCCCTTCTCATCAGCTGAGGAAATTGTCCATTTGAGGACTTCAATTGGGGGCAAGTAGCTGCCATGGTTATGAGTATCAGCCTTGTAGTTGATTGAAGACCTTGATTTGATGAATCTCATGATCCAAGGAGCGTAAGGCTTCAATTCAAATGGTGAAAGAGCGACATCGTCCATAGTCCTCGTGAAGAAATCATGGTAGTTGATAGGAACTCCATGGATGATGTTAAATAGCATATTCTTCATGATGCCAACAACCTCTTCTTCATCAGAGTTGTGGCCCTTGATTGGACTGAGGGTCTTGGTCAATATCCTGTATATGGTCCTTGGCACATAGAGCAATTCCTTCATGAGGAATTTGGTTCTTGGGGCTTGGCCAGGCTTCAGAGGCTTCATCAACACTTGCATGAAATGATCAGATAGCTCAGGTTCATGATAGATGAGTCTTGCACCTTCAAGGGGAGGACTGACTGGTAGGGCATGAAGCAATTTAGAGGCCGATGCTTTGTAGTGAGTGTTCTCAGTCATCCAGTCCAACACCCATGAATTCACATCTTCAGCATTGCCTGTGATGTGCAACGTAGCGTAGAACTGAAGAATTAGCTCTTCATTCCAGTCACAGATGTCGGTGCAGAAATTGAGAAGCCCAACATCATGAATAACACTGAGGACTGGGGTGAAGCAGGGCAGCGACTCCATATCCATAGGAGGAATATGCTCATGGTCAAAGATCTTGTCCTTATCGAATACCAGTGAAGAATAGAAATTCATTTGACTTGCGGTCCAGAAGCGCTTCCGTCAAAGACGAGCAGAGTCATAGGGGTTGTAATCAATGAAGAATACGTGCTCATGGAAGAAATCGTCAGCTTTGAACTTCTGTTTCTTTGAGAAGGATTCTTCGGTTTGGGCTGAGGAGTATCAGTCAGAATCTTCACAGCCTCTTGAATCACAGTCTTAGGAGCCGCAGGCTGAGGAATTTCAGGTGCAATGTCATCGGGAGCAGCCTGGGTCTCCATTTCATCAACAACATTCACATCAGCACTAGTGGCTGGAACTTCTTCAGGAATGGCAAGCAGAGAAGTTTGAGGTTCTTCAGAGCCCGTGTGAATTTCTTCGGTCTGAATGGGGACTGAGGAATTTGTTGCAGAGGAGTGAACAGTGGTGAATTGGGGTGATGACTCCTAGTAGTCATCATTCAGAATAGGAGTGGAACACCCAATATCCATGTCTTCATCTTCTTCATCAATTTCCTCAACGCCTGCCTCTTCAGCTGTGAACTGAGGCATGTGCGATGATACCAATGGAGTTGAAGTGATATTTTCTACTTCAATTTCCTCATCCAACTGCTCTGACAAAGCAGCAGAAGGATCTTCTTCATCAGATCCACTAATTTCATAATCTTCACCAAAGGGAACAATCTCCTTTGATGGCATACTTGAAACAGGAACAACATCTATAGGATTGTCATAAGAGCTTGCCAAAGTCTTCATTTTCTTTGGTGCTGAAGACTCTGAGGCGGCAGATGCTTTCCTTTTCTTCACAGCAGCTCGCTCCGCAGCTTTGGTTTTCTTCACTTCTGATGCAGAAGGAAGGATAGGACTTGGCGTTGGTGAAGGAGGAGCAGAGGAATTTGATGCAGTTTCCTCAGGCGCAACTGATGCAGTTGCCCTGGCTTGTTCAGTGTCTTCAGGCTCAGCAGCTGTAACACCCCGGATGTAACTTGCCATATTTGTAACTCCAACTCTTGCCATTTTCGGCTATGTGTTATGATATTCCCTTCGTGGTCGGGTTTTGTTTTTTCGTTTTGCATTTTGTTTATGTCATGCATTTCATATCATGTCATCATGTGCATTGCATTTGCATACGTGTTCGTCTCATGCATCCGAGCATTTTCCCCGTTGTCCGTTTTGCAATCCGGCGCTCCCACCTCCTCCGGTGCACCCCTCTTGTTTTCTTTTCGTGAGCGGGTGTCAAACGTTCTCGGAATGGACCGAGGCTTGTCAAGTGGCCTTGGTGTACCACCGGTAGACCACCGGTCAAGTTTCGTTCCATTTGGAGGTCGTTTGGTACTCCAACGGTTAACCGGGTAACCGCAAAGTCCATTTGTGTGTGCAGCAAAAACCCCTCTCTAAACAGCCCAAAACCCACCAAACTCTTCTCCATGCTCTAGGTCGTTCGATCACGATCGTGTGGGCGAAAACCACACCTCATTTGGACTCTCCTAGCTCCCTCTACCTATATATTAGTGTCTCTCCCGAAATCCTACCGCAGTCCAAACCCTAGCCGCCTCCCTCCGCGCGCCGGACACGTCCGCCCGGCGCCGGACGTTTCCCCGCCGCCGCCCGCGACCAACCAGGGGCCGCCATGTGTCGCCCGACCCGCCGCCGTACGTCGCGCCGCCCGCGGCCCGGAGGCCCGCATCCGGCCCCCGCCGGGCCCGTGCCCCCCAGCCGCGCCGGCCTCCAGCGCCCCCGCCGCCTTCACCTCCCGCCGGCCCCGCCGCGATCGGCCCCGGCCACCCGCGCCGCCGCCGCGCCGGGGAGCGCCGCCGCAGCCCCCGCGGGCACCCGCGCCCCGCCGCGCCTCGGCTACTCCGGCCGCCCCCTCGCCGTCCTCCCTTCTCTCCCCGTCGGCCGCCGGCCCTCCTCCGGCCTCCTCTCCGGCGAAGTTCGCGCCGCCGCCTCGGAAACCCTAGCCCGATCCGATCTGGTCAAACGCCGGAGGTTGACTTTTCCCGTATCCCGAATTATTCCCAAGTCTTTTATTTTGACGTTACATGCTCATGTTCATAGCATCATAACTCTCTACATATAGCTCCGCTTCATGCGTGTAATATATCGAATTGTTTGTCTCATGATGCTCTTCATTTTGTTCCATTGCATCATGTTCATTTGAGGCCATCTTGATGCCCAAATCTCTGGTGCAAGAGTGCTAGTTGCTGTTATCTGCTGTTACTTATCAGAACTTGGTGATTTGTTATTTTTGTAGCATTTAATCTGTGCATCTTTTGGGCATGAGCTCTACATGTGTTTTGTTGTATGCCATGCTATCTTTCCAGTGGTTTATGCCATGTATTTTTATGATCTGTGTGGTGACTAGCACAAGCATGCAAACTAGACCCCATAATGTTTCTGATTTCAGGGACTTAGTGATTTCTCTAAGTCTTCGTCTGCTGTTATTTTGTTGCTATGTAAACTGTATGCTACAGAGAGATCCATGCATATTTTGGTGATGTTCAGTAAGGATGTTTTGTAGATATAGTTGTAATTGATCCATTCCTGCCCTTGTTTGCAATTATGGAGTGCAATAGCATGACTCAATCTTGCTCTACTTTTGCTATAAAATATTTCTGGCAGATTTTTTACGTGTTATTCAATTTTGCCAAGCTTGTTGTAGTTGTTTCATCCCTTCTATGTATTTGTTCTTGCCATGGATAGCTTCATAAACATGCCAGCTTGCTGTAGGTATGCTAGTTTTGTCATGCATTTCTTTGTGGTGAGTGCATCAAGCTCACCAAGATGCCTTCATATTATTGTTTCTGCCATGCTCTGTTTTCTGCCAAGTCTGAAACCTGTTAACGAAATTTGCTATGTTTACATGGTTGCCATCATATCTTCTGGTCCTTTTTGGCTTATGGTCAGTAAGGGACTTTTGTTATATGCATTTAGGAGAATACTGCCATGCCTTGTTTTGCCATGTTAAGTTCCTGTAGCATGTTGATTTCTTGCTCTGAACATTGCTACCTGATGTTGTTTCAGTCATGTCCAGTAATTTCACCAAGTCTGTGAACCTGATTTCTTTTGCACTTTTGCCATGCTTGTTTGAACCTGTTATGTTGTGATCTAGCCATAGCTTAGTGTTCATCTTTTGTCAAGCATCTCCTGTAGATTACTGTCATATGCTTTGTTGCTATATTGGAGTGTTGTAGCATTGTTACTTGTGGCATTTTAAGTGATATCATGCTGTTAATCGTAGATTCGTGTCATTCTTGTTTTGCTTGCCATTTGCAAACCGTGCATCCGTTTCCGGTGATCTTTATATCGATTTCAACCGAAATCATCTCATCTTTCCAGTGGCATGCTTGGTTTGCCAAGTTACTGCCTTGTTCATCATTTTTCTTCCGGAGCACGCATATGCATCGCATATCATATCTTGCATATCATTCATGTTTTGCATCTTGTTGCTTGTGCATTTCCCGTGATTGATTGTGGTTCCGTTGCTTGTGTTCTTATCTTGGGTAGAGCCGAGAGACGAGTTCGTGAACGAGGAACCTGTTGAGTACGCTTACGAGGATCAAGCTTTCGACAACTCTGAGAACCTTGCAGGCAAGATGACCATACCCTCGAAATCACTTCTATCTTTGCTTTGCTAGTTGTTCGTTCTATTGCCATGCTGCGCTACCTACCTCTTGCCATATCATGCCTCCCATTTTTACCATGACAGCCTCTAACCATCCTTTCCTAGCAAACCGTTGTTTGGCTAAGTTATCGCTTTTCTTCAGCCCTTCTTATAGCGTTGCTAGTTGCAGGTGGAGCTGAAGTTGGTTCCATGTTGGAACATGGATATGTTGGGATATCACAATATCTCTTGTTATATTAATGCATCTATATTTTTGGTAAAGGGTGGAAGGCTCGGCCTTATGCCTGGTGTTTTGTTCCACTCTTGCCGCCCTAATTTCCGTCATACCGATATTATGTTCCTTGAGTTTGCGTTCCTTACGCGGTTGGGTGATTTATGGGACCCCCTTGACAGTTCGCCTTAAATAAAACTCCTCCAGCAAGGCCCAACCTTGGTTTTACCATTTGCCACCTAAGCCTTTTCCCCCGGGTTTTCGCGAGCCCGAGGGTCATCTTTATTTAAACCCCCGGGCCAGTGTTCCTCTGAGTGCTGGTCCAAACTAGAGCCCTTTGCAGCGCCACCTTGGGGAAACTCGAGGATTGGTTTTAGTTGTACGGACTGCTCATTCGGTGTGCCCCGAGAACGAGATATGTGCAGCTCCTATCGGGATTTGTCGGCACATTCGGGCGGCTTTGCTGGTCTTGTTTTACCATTGTCGAAATGTATTGTAAACCGGGATTCCGAGACTGATCGGGTCTTTCCGGGAGAAGGTTTATCCTTCGTTGATCGTGAGAGCTTATGATGGGCTAAGTTGGGACACCCCTGCAGGGTATTATCTTTCGAAAGCCGTGCCCGCGGTTATGAGGCAGATGGGAATTTGTTAATGCCCGGTTGTAGAGAACTTGTCACTTGACCCAAATTAAAATACATCAACTGTGTGTGTAGCCGTGATGGTCTCTTCTCGGCGGAGTCCGGGAAGTGAACACGGTTTGAGTTATGCTTGAACGTAAGTAGGAGTTCAGGATCACTTCTTGATCATTGCTAGTTGACGACCGTTCCGTTGCTTCTCTTCTCGCTCTCTTTCGCGTATGTTAGCCACCATATATGCTTAGTGCCTACTGCAGCTCCACCTCTTTACACCATCCTGTCCTACAAGCTTAAATAGTCTTGATCTCGCGGGTGTGAGATTGCTGAGTCCTCGTGACTCACAGATTATACCAAAACAGTTGCAGGTGCCGACGATGCCATTGCAGATGATGGGATCGACCTCAAGTGGGAGTTCGATGAGGAACGTGGTCGTTACTATGTGTCTTTTCCTGATGATCAGTAGTGGAGCCCAGTTGGGACGATCGGGGATCTAGCATTTGGGGTTATCTTATTTTCATTTGGATCTTGACCGTAGTCGGGCTATGTGTGTATTTTGGATGATGTATGAATTATATTTATGTATTGTGTGAAGTGGCGATTGTAAGCCAACTCTCGTTATCCCTTTCTTGTTCATTACATGGGATTGTGTGAAGATGACCCTTATTGCGACAAAACCACAATGCGGTTATGCCTCTAAATTGTGCCTCGACACGTGGGAGATATAGCCGCATCGTGGGCATTACAGCAGCAGATGCTTTGACTGGCCTGGCTTGATCTTCAGGCGCAACACTAGTGGTTGCCCTTGCATTTTCTTCGGTGGCTGGAATAGCTTCATCAGCCCTGGTGCTCTCATTTTCTTCAGCAGCCTGAATCTTCATCAACGGTGCTGGCATGTTCTTCAGTAGGCTGGGCAAATGCTTCAGCCTGAGGAATTTCATGTTGCGTTGAGGCAACAACATTTGAGGTGAATTTTTCAGCCATTTTGATGAATCTGACTTTGGATCCCAGCCAATCTGCACGGTAGGCGTCAAATTCATCACCGAGGGTTTTGATCTCAGCTTGCATGGTCACAAGTTCACGAGTTGTCATTTTGACAACATTCTTCTTCAGGTAACACTCCTTCTTGTGCTGATCTTTCTTCAGCTGACTGGCCTTCTCAAATTTCCATTTTTCCTTGCCTATGAAGGTTGTCAACATGTGACTTTGGCCACGTGTGAGATTGAAGTCAGGCATAGGAGTGTTGGGATCCTTGTGCCAGAGATCAATGAAGTCCAGGATCAACTTGGGATCCAGCGTCAATGGCACATTAGTGCCTTTGGCTCTAGTGGCCCTTTGCTGTCTGTCTCTGATGATATCACCAAGTTCATCATCATCAGCTTCGTCTTCACTTGACGGAACGTGGAAGGCAACCTGCTTCATGTGAGGACTTGGTCTAGTGCCTCGTCCAGCAGTAGCCTTGGTCTTCAGCAAAGTGGGGCCTGACTGAGGAGGGGCTGAAGAACTTGCAGATGCTCCTGAAGCAATTGAGATGCCTGTGGTCCATTGGCAAGAGGCGAGATGCACGGGTGCTGAGGACTTTGCAGGAGTAGCTGAAGATTTTGCGGCTAGAGGAACTAGAGCAGCTTGAGGAATATGCCGTGAGGGCAAAGACGAGCTTGGCCATGAGGGCATTGCCGAGGAACTTGGTTTGTGAGCTGGCTTCTTAGGCATAGCCTTCTTGGGCTTGCTAGCAGAGGCCTCAGCAGCGGCAGCAGCAGAGTCTTCATTGAATTTCCTCATTGCTTCCTTAGCCAGTTTGGCCAGTTTTGCTTGCCGCTTGGCCCATTGATACGTCTCCGTCGTATCTATAATTTTTGTTTGTTCCATGCCAATATTATACAACTTTCATATACTTTTGGCAACTTTTTGTACTATTTTTGGGACTAACATATTGATCCAGTGCCCAATGCCAGTTCCTGTCTGTTGCATGTTTTTTGTTTCGCAGAAACCCCATATCAAACAGAGTCCAAACGGGATAAAAACGGACGGAGAATATTTTTGGAATATTTGCGAAATATGGGAAGAAGAATCAATGCGAGATGGTGCCCGAGGGGGCCACGAGGCACGGGGCGCGCCCCTGACCCTCGTGGGCCCCTCGTAAGGCAGTTGCTGCTCTACTTTGGCCGCAAGAAAGCTAATTTTCGGAGAAAAATCTGGGCGAAGGTTTCAATCCAATCGGAGTTACGGATCTCCGGATATATAAGAAACGGTGAAAGGGCAGAATCCCAGAGCACAGAAACAGAGAGAGACAGAGAGACGGATCCAATCTCGGAGGGGCTCTCGCCCTCTCAAGGAAGAAGAAGAAGGAGGGGGGCTCTCTCCCCCTCTCTCCCGGTGGCGCCGGAACGCCGCCGGGGCCATCATCATCACCGCAATCTTCACCAATAACTTCACCGCCATCATCACCAACTCTTCCCCCTCTATGCAGTGGTGTAACCCCTCTTTTACCCGCTGTACTCTCTACTTAAACATGGTGCTCAACGCTATATATTATTTCCCAATGATGTATGGCTATCCTATGATGTTTGAGTAGATCCGTTTTGTCCTATGGGTTAATTGATGATCGTGATTGGTTTGAGTTGCATGTTTTATTATTGGTGCTGACCTATGGTGCTCTCCGTGTCGCGCAAGCATGAGGGATCCCTGCTGTAGGGTTTGCAATATGTTCATGATTTGCTTATGGTGGGTGGCGTGAGTGACAGAAGCATATACCCGAGTAAGTAGGTTGTTTGCGTATGGGAATAAAGAGGACTTGATACTTTAATGCTATGGTTGGGTTTTACCTTAATGATCTTTAGTAGTTGCGGATGCTTGCTAGAGTTCCAATCATAAGTGCATATGATCCAAGTAGAGAAAGTATGTTAGCTTATGCCTCCCCCTCAAATAAAATTGCAATAATGATTACCGGTCTAGTTATCGATTGCCTAGGGACAAATAACTTTCTCGTGACAAAAAGCTCTTTACCAAAACTAATTTAGTTGTGTCTTTATCTAAACAGCCCCTACTTTTTATTTACGTGCTCTTTACTATCTTGCAAACCTATCCGAAAACACCTACAAAGTACTTCTAGTTTTATACTTGTTTTAGGTAAAGCGAATGTCAAGCGTGCGTAGAGTTGTATTGGTGGTCGATAGAACTTGAGGGAATATTTGTTCTACCTTTAGCTCCTCATTGGGTTCGACACTCTTACTTATCGAAAGAGGCTACAATTGATCCCCTATACTTGTGGGTTATCAAGACCTTTTTCTGGTGCCGTTGCCAGGGAGTTATAGCGTGGGGTGAAATATTCTCGTGTGTGCTTATTTGCTTTATCACTAAGTAATTTTTATTTGATGTTCTTAGTTGTTCTCTATCTTTAGTTATGGATATGGAACATGAAATACTAAAAAAAATTGGTTTACTTGCTACTCATGGAGATGGGGAACCTCCTAAAACCCTCGATGCTCGTTATGTGACAGATATTGTGTACTACTTTGATAATCCTGAGAAAACCCCATTCAATCTGGTAATGGGAGACACGTTGGATCAACGTGAATACTTTAGGGATTATCGCTTGACTCAAAAAGGGAAACTATTATGGGATCAAATTTATATGTTGAAGTGGTATGCTCAGCAAGTATGCTTGAGATATGATTATACTTGTTGCTCTAGGATGAAGGCTCCACACCTTCCCTTTTCATGCAAATTTAATGATAATGAAACCTTGGCTTCTTATGCTAGAGGTATATATGATTACTATGATGTGGAACAAATAGAAGAATTTGTTGCTTTTATGGGTGCTTATGAAATTGAATCTATGTTCAAAGAGTTTGAAAATCTTTATGATGCTGTTTATAGACCTAAAAATTTAGCTATCCTTAAATATTGCTATGCTAATTATGAATTCAATTCCGATATTGATGCATTTATTGAGAAAGTCTCTGCTGTCCAAGAAGAGACTAATATTTTGCAGGAATCTATGGAAGAAGAAATTGATGAAACTGTGAGCTCATTGGATGAAAAGATGAGGAGGAGAGCGAAGAACAAAAGGAGGAAGAGCGGATTGATCACCCGTGCCCACCTTCTAATGAGAGTAACTCTTCAACTCATACATTGTTTAATTTCCCTTCGTGCTTACCGAAGAATGATTGCTATGATGATTGTTATGATCCCTTTGATTCTTTTGAAATATCCCTTTTTGATGATGCTTGCTACGCTTGTGGCCAAGATGCCAATATGAATTATGCTTATGGAGATGAACTTGCTATAGTTCCTTATGTTAAACATGAAATTGTTGCTATTGCACCCACCCATAATAGTCCTATTATCTTTTTGAATTCTCCAAACTACACAATATCGGAGAAGTTTGCCCTTATTAAGGATTATATTGATGGGTTGCGTTTTACTACTACACATGATGATTTTGATGAATGTAATATGCATGTGCTTGCTGCTCCTACTTGCAATTATTATGAGAGAGGAACTACATCTCCACCTCTCTATGTTTCCAATATGATAAAATTGCAAGAAACTGTTTATACTATGCATTGGCCTTTACTATGTGTGCATGAATTGTTCTTTTATGACATGCCGATGCATAGGAAGAGAGTTAGACTTCGTCATTACATGATATATGTTACTTTGTGCTCACTACTAAATCACAAATCATTGTTAATTAAAATTGTCTTTGATATACCTTGGGATCCGGGTGGATCCATTACTTGAGCACTATATGCCTAGCTTAATGGCTTTAAAGAAAGCGCTGCTAGGGAGACAACCCGGAAGTTTTAGAGAGTCATTTATTTCTGTTGAGTGCTTTTATATAGTTTAAAAACAAAAAATAAAATAAAGAGGGGAACCCAAAACTTTTCAAAAAGGAAAGTGAAAGTGAAAGAGACAAGCATTGTTGAAGTGGGGGAGCTCCTTGAACTTTGTTCATGCTCACGGAAACTTTGTGAATCTTGATTACAGAAACTTTTCAACAAAAATAATTATCCCCTTGTACAATTCCATTGTATTATAAAAATAATGTGCCAAGGTTTGCCTTTAGGATGTTTACAATGCTTGTTGGTTTGTGCGGTGCAGGACAGAAACTTTGTCTGTAGTGCGTGATTTTACATTCTTTACTGGAACGTCAAATGGTTCTGAAACATTTTGCACTATATTTATATACAAATTGTTTATTTTTCCTAATTTTGGTAGAATTTGTGGAGTACCAGAGGTATGGTGAATGTTTAGATTATTACAGACTGTCCTGTTTAAAACAGATTCTGTTTTTGATGCATAGCTTGCTTGTTTTGATGAAACTATCGATTTATATCAGTGGATTAAGCCATGGAAAAGTTATATTACAGTAGCTACAATGCAAAAAGAAAATATGAATTGGTTTTCAACGGTACTTAGAGTAGTGATTTGCTTTATTATACTAACGGATCTTACCGAGCTTTCTGTTGAAGTTTTGTGTGGATGAAGTGTTCGAGGATCGAGGAGATCTCGATGTGAGAAGAAGGAAGAGAGGCAAGATCTCAAGCTTGGGGATGCCCAAGGCACCCCAAGTAAATATTCAAGGATACTCAAGCGTCTAAGCTTGGGGATGCCCCGGAAGGCATCCCATCTTTCTTCAACAAGTATCGGTATGTTTTCGGATTCGTTTCATTCATGCGATATGTGCAAATCTTGGAGCGTCTTTCGCATTTAGTTTTCACTTTTATTTTATGCACCATGCTGGTATAAGATAGTCCTTGGTTGATTTATAGAATGCTCATTGCACTTCACTCAAATCTTTTGAGTATGGCTTTATAGAATGCTTCATGTGCTTCACTTATATCATTTGAAGTTTGGATTGCCTGTTTCTCTTCACATAGAAAACCGCCATTTATAGAATGATCTTTTACTTCACTTATACTTGTTAGAGCGTGGGCATATCTTTTGTATAAAGAATTAAACTCTCTTGCTTCACTTATATCTATTTAGACAGATGACAGGAACTGGTCATTCACATGGTTAGTGATAAAATCCTACATAAAACTTGTAGATCACTGAATATGATATGTTTGATTCCTTGCAATAGTTTTGCGATATAAAGATGGTGATATTAGAGTCATGCTAGTGGGTAGTTGTGGATTGTAGAAATACTTGTGTTGAAGTTTGTGATTCCCGTAGCATGCACGTATGGTGAACCGTTATGTAACGAAGTTGGAGCATGAGGTATTTATTGATTGTCTTCCTTATGAGTGGCGGTCGGGGACGAGCGATGGTCTTTTCCTACCAATCTATCCCCCTAGGGGCATGCATAGTAGTACTTTGCTTCGAGGGCTAATAAACTTTTGCAATAAGTATGTGAGTTCTTTATGACTAATGTGAGTCCATGGATTATACACACTCTCACCCTTCCATCATTGCTAGCCTCTTCGGTACCGTGCATTGCCCTTTCTCACCTCGAGAGTTGGTGCAAACTTCACCGGTGCATCCAAACCCCGTGATATGATACGCTCTGTCACACATAAGCCTCATTATATCTTCTTCAAAACAGCCACCACACCTACGTATCATGGCATTTCCATAGCCATTCCGAGATATATTGCCATGCAACTTCCATCACCATCATATACACGACTTGAGCATTTATTGTCATATTGCTTTGCATGATCGTAAGATAGCTAGCATGATGTTTTCATGGCTTGTCCGTTTTTATGTCATTGCTACGCTAGATCATTGCGCATCCCGGTACACCGCCGGAGGCATTCATATAGAGTCATATCTTATTTCTAGTATCGAGTTGTAATATTGAGTTGTAAGTAAATAAAAGTGTGGTGATCATCATTATTAGAGCATTGCCCCTAAAAAAGGGAGAGGCCAAAGAAGCCTGAATAAAAAAGGGGGGCCAAAGAAGCCCGCAAAAAAAAGAAAAAAAAGAAAAAAGAAAAAGGGGCAATGTTACTATCCTTTTACCACACTTGTGCTTCAAAGTAGCACCATGTTCTTCATATAGAGTCTCTTGAGTTATCACTTTCATATACTAGTGGGAATTTTCATTATAGAACTTGGCTTGTATATTCCAACGATGGGCTTTCTCAAATGCCCTAGGTCTTCATGAGCAAGCAAGTTGGATGCACACCCACTTAGTTTTAGTTTGAGCTTTCATATACTTATAGCTCTAGTGCATCCATTGCATGGCAATCCCTACTCCTCACATTGACATCAATTGATGGGCATCTCCATAGCCCGTTGATTAGCCGCGTCAATGTGAGACTTTCTCCTTTTTTGTCTTCTCCACACAACCTCCACCATCATATTCTATTCCACCTATAGTGCTATGTCCATGGCCCACGCTCATGTATTGCGTGAAAGATGAAAAGGTTTGAGAACACCAAAAGTATGAAACAATTGCTTGGCTTGTCATCGGGGTTGTGCATGATTTGAATATTTTGTGTGGTGAAGATGGAGCATAGCCAGACTATATGATTTTGTAGGGATAACTTTCTTTGGCCATGTTATTTTGAAAAGACATGATTGCTTTATTAGTATGCTTGAAGTATTATTGTCTTAATGTCAAAAGATAGACTATTGCTTTGAATCACTCGTGTCTTAATATTCATTCCATGATTAGATTATGAGATCAAGATTATGCTAGGTAGCATTCCACATCAAAAATTATCTTTCTTATCATTTACCTACTCGAGGACGAGCAGGAATTAAGCTTGGGGATGCTGATACGTCTCCGTCGTATCTATAAGTTTTTATTGTTCCATGCCAATATTCTACAACTTTCATATACTTTTGGCAACTTTTTATACTATTTTTGGGACTAACATATTGATCCAGTGCCAGTTCCTGTCTGTTGCATGTTTTTTGTTTCGCAGAAACCCCATATCAATCAGAGTACAAACGGGATAAAAACGGACGGAGAATATTTTTGGAATATTTGTGAAATATGGGAAGAAGAATCAACGCGAGACGGTGCCCGAGGGGTCCACGAGGCAGGGGGCGCACCCCTGGCCCTCGTGGGCCCCCCGTAAGGCGGTTGCTGCTCTTCTTTGGCCGCAAGAAAGCTAATTTTCGGAGAAAAATCTGGGCGAAGGTTTCAATCCAATCGGAGTTACGGATCTCCGGATATATAAGAAACGGTGAAAGGGCAGAATCCCAGAGCGCAGAAACAGAGAGAGACAGATCCAATCTCGGAGGGGCTCTCGCCCCTCCCACGCCATGGAGACCATGGACCAGAGGGTAAACCCTTCTCCCATCTAGGGAGAAGGTCAAGGAAGAAGAAGAAGGAGGGGGTCTCTCTCCCCCTCTCTCCCGGTGGCGCCGGAACGCCGCTGGGGCCATCATCATCACCGCAATCGTCACCAACAACTTCACCGCCATCATCACCAACTCTTCCCCCCTCTATGCCGTGGTGTAACCCCTCTTTTACCCGCTGTACTCTCTACTTAAACATGGTGCTCAACGCTATATATTATTTCCCAATGATGTATGGCTATCCTATGATGTTTGAGTAGATCTGTTTTGTCCTATGGGTTAATTGATGATCATGATTGGTTTGAGTTTCATGTTTTATTATTGGTGCTGACCTATGGTGCTCTCCGTGTCACGCAAGCGTGAGGGATCCTCGCTTTAGGGTTTGCAATATGTTCATGATTTGCTTATGGTGGGTGGCGTGAGTGACAGAAGCATATACCCGAGTAAGTAGGTTGTTTGCGTATGGGAATAAAGAGGACTTGATACTTTAATGCTATGGTTGGGTTTTACCTTAATGATCTTTAGTAGTTGCGGATGCTTGCTAGAGTTCCAATCATAAGTGCATATGATCCAAGTAGAGAAAGTATGTTAGCTTATGCCTCTCCCTCAAATAAAATTGCAATAATGATTATCGGTCTAGTTATCAATTGCCTAGGGACAAATAACTTTCTCGTGACAAAAAGCTCTTTACTAAAACTAATTTAGTTGTGTCGTTATCTAAACAGCCCCTACTTTTTATTTACGTGCTCTTTACTATCTTGCAAACCTATCCGAAAACACCTACAAAGTACTTCTAGTTTTATACTTGTTCTAGGTAAAGCGAACGTCAAGCATGCGTAGAGTTGTATCGGTGGTCGATAGAACTTGAGGGAATATTTGTTCTACCTTTAGCTCCTCGTTGGGTTCGACACTCTTACTTATCGAAAGAGGCTACAATTGATCCCCTATACTTGTGGGTTATCACCCATTCATCAGGATAGTCCTCACCGCGTTTGAGGCTAGTGGGATCAGCTTCTTGGCCAGGTGCCAGTGGAGGTCTTGGGCAAGGAGGGTGTACTGCGAATTTATTCATACACTTAGGAGTGACATATCTGTACTCCCTCCATTCCCGTGTCCATCTTCTTTCAATCCTCTGAATGCGCACCTTGCGCTCATTCTTCGCTTCCTTTCCATGAATTGCTCCATCAGGAGTGCAATACCGTGCATAGATGTCATCAGGGATTTCAAAGGTAGTATTCACTAACAGTTTCTTGCCTCCCTTCTGAGGTTTCTTGCCATCCACCATTTTCTTCAGCTGAGGATTTTGGACAATTGAGTTCTCTGAAGAGGTATGCAATTTGTCTTCAAGGAACGCTGCAAACGAGTTAAGTTGATGAGAACCTAGTGATTCAACAGCGGACATGTGTACCTGTGAACAGAGTATAGGTGTGAAGAATTTGGAGAGGTCATATGCGTTCTCAGAAGTTCTCTGCAAAAAGAACAAGTTTGAGGAATTTGACCAGAGGTGTCTTCAGGAATTTCACTAAGCGTTCTTTGACTTAGGTTCCAGAGTTGTACAAATTGAAAAAACAACACAATTGAGGAATCTTGAAGAAAAATATTGCTTAGAGAAACAGATCAAGAACAGATGCTTGTGTGAGGTGTTTAAAGTGTGGAAGTTGAAGAATAAACACCTTTTGAAGATTTTGTGGAAATCATCAGAATCAACAATGGCAGTAAAAATAACTTTTAATTACCCTTGACGAAGAACACGACGAACTGGGAGTTGTAGATTGGAAGTTCGTCAATCCAGATCTTCCACGCCCTAACTTGGCAGAGGAAGAAAGCTATGGCAGCGGCGGAGTGAAGATATCCGCGGCCGGCGCGAGTACGACGGCGACGAGGTCGAGGCAGTGAAGCTTTTCCTCACCGGCAACGATGGAAGTAGCGGCGGCGCTAGGTATGGAGAGCTCGACCGAGGGGAGTGAGGTCGAGCGGGGTAAATGAAGTCTGAGGAGGGTCAGGGGTATTTATAACCGAGGTGAAAAACTGTTCGCCCGAGGAAAATGGACGAAGGTGCCCCTGACCCTTCTCATCCTAGCGACATGTGTCACCCATGTATAGAGCGGTGGTGATCGTATGAGATCATGGGTGAATAGAAAGATCTTATCGAGGGATGTGAAACGGTTTGAGCGGCAAAAGGCGAAAATTTTGATAAGAATATTTTAACGTTTCGTTCGCAAATTCTTCAGCTGACAAGGACACAGTGAAGATTTTGAACGGGTTTCAAATAGAACGCACATGAAGAATTTGTGAACATACTGGGTTGAGTTTAGCATAGAGGGGGAAGGGTCCGATCACATACACTTAGCAGAAAAGGCAACTTGAAGAATTAGCAATAAGTGAATGCTATAGAGGATTAAAAACTCAAATATATATAGTCAATGAAGAACAATGACAGAAAGAGTGAAGACATTGCAAGGTTGAAGAAATTGAACAACTGAGGAATTTCAAAAATTGAAGAAAAACACAAATTGAAGATTTTCAACTTTTATTGGTGGTGTGACCCACCGTATAAGAATGATGATTTTAGACGCCGCGTACAATTGTCGTAGGTCTCTGAGAATCAAATTCTTCATTAATTTCTTCACACTTAGAGGGTTAGTCTTCATTGATTGAAGAAAAACGTTACTGCGTGTGTTGCACATCTAAGTCATCAATTTTGCATAAGTGTTAGGTTGTGTGTCCTTTTCAAAGGACATTCGGAGATTTTAAGATATTTAGCTCACACCACAACTTGCTAAATCTCTTCTCATCCAAGGGCTTTGTGAAGATATCTGCTAGTTGTTCTTCAGTATTCACGCGCTCGATAGCGATGTCGCCCTTCAACACATGATCACGAAGAAAATGATGACGAATCTGAATGTGCTTTGTCTTCGAGTGCTGAACTGGGTTATGAGCAATCTTGATGGCACTCTCATTGTCACAGTAGAGAGGCACATTCTTCATGTTGATGCCGTAGTCCTTGAGGGTTTGCTTCATCCATAGCAATTGAGCACAACACGAACCAGTAGCAATGTACTCAGCTTCAGCAGTAGAGAGTGATACGCAGTTCTGCTTCTTCGAGGACCAACATACCAAGGAACGTCCAAGGAAATGGCATGTGCGTGATGTTGACTTGCGGTCAACATGATCACCAGCATAGTCAGAGTCAGAATGTCCAATGAGACCAAAAGCCGAGCCCTTGGGATACCATAATCCAAGTGTTGGAGTGTGAGCTAGATATCGAAGAATATGCTTCACAGCCTTATGGTGAGATTCCTTCGTGTAGCTTGAAAGCGGGCACACATGCAAACACTAAGCATAATATCTGGCCTAGATGCACATAGATACAATAAAGAGCCAATCATGGAGCGGTATACCTTTTGATCGAAGTCAATACCATTTTCATCAGTGCATAGATGGCCATTTGTGGGAATAGGGATTTTGACGCCTTTGCAATCTTGCATGCCGAATTTCCTCAACACATCCTTGAGGTATTTCTCCTGAGATATGAAGATGCCGTTGCGTTGTTGAAGATTTTGAAGACCTAAGAAGAATTTCAATTCTCCCATCATAGACATTTGATATTTCTCACTCATCATATAAGCAAATTCGTCACTGTAACGGTTGTCATTATAGCCAAAGATAGTATCATCAACATATATTTGGCACACGAATAATTCATCATCATAGGTTTTGGTGAAAAGAGTTGGGTCAAGTGAACCGGGTTTGAAGCCTTTCTTCATGAGGAATTCCTTCAAAGTATCATACCACGCCCAAGGGGCCTGCTTGAGGCCATAGAGGGCCTTGTTGAGTCTGAAGACTTTGTCAGGATGCTTTGGATCTTCAAAACCTGGGGGTTGAGCAACATATACTTCTTCCTCAAGCTTACCATTGAGGAATGCACTGTTCACATCCATTTGATATAAGATGATATTATGATGGTTAGCATAAGCAAGCAATATGCGAATAGCCTCAAGTCTAGCAACAGGTGCCAAAGTCTCATCAAAATTAATTCCTTCAACCTATGTGTAGCCTTGAGCTATAAGCCGTGCCTTATTCCTCACCACAAGTCCATTTTCATCTTGCTTGTTGCGGTAGATCCATTTGGTGCCGATGATATTGTGCTTGCGAGGGTCTGGTTGCTTGACAAGTTCCCAGACATTGTTGAGCTCGAACTGATGTAATTCCTCTTGCATAGCTTGAATCCACTCAGGCTCCAGAAATGCCTCATCTACTTTGGTGGGCTCTATGATAGAGATAAAAGCAAAGTGCCCACAAAAGTTAGACAAATGTGAAGCTTTTGAGCGTGTGAGAGGATCTGGTGCGTTGATATCACTGATGATTTTCTCAATCTGCACTTCATTTGTGACGCGAGGATGAGCGGGTTGACGACGAAGAGTTGGCTCAACATTTTATTTAGAGCCATTTTCTTCAGGTGCACCAGCATGATGTTCTTCATGATCTGGAATGACTTCTTCAGCAGATTCTTCGGTAGGAATGACATCCTCAGTAGCCTTGAACTTGATGGTTTCCTCATGTGACTTTTCATCTAGCATAGGAGGTAGGTGCTCTCTTTGCGAGCCATTAGTTTCATCGAACCACACATCTATAGTTTCAACAACCTTGTGGTGAATGGTGTTGAAGACTTTGTAGGTGTGCGAGTCCTTTCCGTAACCAAGCATAAAACCTTCATGTGCTTTCGATGCAAATTTAGAATTGTGATGAGGATCTATAATCCAACATTTAGCACCGAAGACTTTGAAATAACTTGCATTGGGTTTCTTGTCAGTGAGGAGTTCATATGAGATCTTTTTGAAGAATTTGTGAAGATATACCCTGTTGATGATGTGGCAAACAGTATCAACTGCCTCAATCCAGAAGTGATGAGGCGTCTTGTATTCATCAAGCATAGTGCGAGCCATCTCAACAAGAGTCCTATTCTTGCGCTCCACGACGCCATTCTGCTGAGGAGTATAAGGAGCGGATAACTCATGAGTAATACCAAGTTCATCAAGATAGTCATCAAGACCAGTATTCTTGAACTCGGTCCCATTGTCACTTCTGATGTTCTTGATCTTCACACCAAACTTGGTTAAAGCCCATGAGGAAAATCGTTTGAAGACTTCCTGCACTTCATGTTTGTAAGTGACGATATGCACCCATGTATAACGAGAATAGTCATCAACATTAACAAAGCCATATAGAGATGCTTCATTGGTGAATGCGGAATAATGATTAGGGCCAAAGAGATCCATGTGAAGCAATTCAAATGGACGAGTGGTAGTCATGATAGTCTTTGAGGGATGCTTGGCCTTGGTCAACTTTCCAGCTTCACAAGCTCTGCACAGGTGATCCTTGAGTAATTTGACATCCTCGATGCCAATGACATGCTTCTTCTTCGTGAGCGTGTGCAAGTTCCTCATGCCAGCATGACCAAGTCGTCGATGCCATATCCAGCCTTCTGAAGCTTTTGAAAGTAGACATGTAGCAGGTTGTGGTCCTGTAGAGAAATCAACAATATACAGATCTCCTCTCCTAAAGCCTTCGAAGACTTTGGAACGGTCAGCTTCGATGATCACAACACAACGATACTTGCCAAAGATGATAACCATATCAAGATCACAAAGCATTGAGACAGACATGAGGTTGAATCCTAAGGATTCGACAAGCATGACTTTGTCCATGTGTCGATCCTTTGAGATCACAACCTTACCTAGACCCAATACCTTGCTTTTGCCTTTGTCAATGTAGGTGATATGCTTCAGATGCGATGGAGATAAAGCAGTGTCCATCAATAAGTTCTTGTCACCAGTCATGTGATTTGTACACCCACTGTCGAGGACCCACTCAGTGGCCTTGGGTTGATCATCCTGCAGATGAATTAGTGCAACTTACGAACTCATATACTTCATCAGTGAAGAATATGACATCAAATTCATCAGATCAATTTCATCAAGCAATAGAACATATATAGCAGTATGAGGACGTGAGAAATGAAAATTCATTTCTTCATGATTAGCTTGCGTCCTTTCAAGCATATTCAGGCCTCCACCAAATTCTTCAGACGTTTAAGTTCATCTGGAGACCTGACCCTGCATAAGAGATTAGTTCTTTTTCTTCACCACCCACATCTGGAGGGGTGGCAAAGAGTTCTGCGAGCTCCATATGAGAAAGGTGGCATAGATGCCAGTACACTTTGTTTCACATAAGAGGGGTTAGGGTAAGCATATGAATAAGCAGAGAAATTCTTCGAGGACTTATGAACATAATGATTTGAAGAATAATGCACATATTCATAACCCTTAGTCTTTCCCTATGAAACAGAAGTGTTAGCATGATGATGTTCATATGAGGACTTTGATCCATATGAGGAAGTTGGTCCATATGAGGACTTGGATCCATATGAAGACTTTGGTCCATATGAAGAGTTTGATCTAGGGTTCCTATTCTTCACAGGTGGTGTCATGATGACATTCACCTAAAGACTTTCAAGGCACCTTTTGGGAACCCAGATTTTCTTCATAGGAGGACCGTTCCTATAGTTAGTGCCAACATATCTAGCAAATACTTCACCATTCTGATTTTTGAACAGTTTGTAGTTGGAGTCAAATGACTCATCAGAAGAATATGAAGATTCACATGTAAAGCCAGATAAAGTAGATGGATCTACTGGAGGTCCTTTTGCAGCAACCCATGAGGTTTTGGGATACTGCTCAGGTTTCTAGTATGTGCCATCAGCATTGAGTTTCCTTTCAAAGGCAATACCCTCTTTCCTAGGGTTCCTGTTGAGGATATGCTTTTAAGCACATCACAAAGAGCTTGATGCCCTTTGAGGCTTTTGTACATGCCTGTCACATACAATTCCTTAAGCCCTGCATTGTCAGTGATACTAGTAGCATCCTCAGATGAGGACTTTGTGATAGCAGAGACAATTGAAGAATTTGCAGCAATAGAAGCATTTGAACTTTCAGGTGAAGAATTAGCAGATTACGTTCAATGCACTTCAAACATGGTGGAATGAACTCTTCCTGAGTAGCACTGATCTGTTGAGCAAGCAATGAATCACGTTCCTTATTAAGATCTTCATAACTCTCCCTTAGCTTCTCAAGATCTTGCTTTCTTTGAAGGAATTCATAAGAAAGCTTCTCATGATTAGATAAGAGAGTGTTATGATGACGCTGAAGGTTATCAAACTTGGACTGAAGTCTCTGAAGATTATCAGTCAAGGTTTGAGTGCAATCCATTTCTTCACCCAACATGTCATCCCTTTTGTCTAGCATATTTTGAACCTTTTTAAAAGCCTTTTGTTGTTTAACAACAATCTTAGCCAGTTTAGAGTAACCAGGCTTGAGGTTTTCATCAGATTCATCCTCACTTGATTCAGAGGAGGGATATTTGAGTACCTTGGCAACCTTTGCCATGAAGCAATAGGTGGGAGCATAGTCATCATCGCCATCGCCAGCCGTGTTGGGGAAGCCATTCTCCTCAGAGTTGAAGATGGACTTGCTGACGAACACAGTAGCGAGGGCTAGGCTCGCCACACCAGATTCTGACTCCTCAGATGCCTCCTCTTCCTCATTTTCCCCAGATTCAGCTTCAGAGTCCATTTCCTTGCCAATGAATGCCCGAGCCTTTTTGGAGCTGCTCTTCTTGTGAGATGAAGACTTCAAGTATTTTGATGATGAGGACTTTGAAGATTTCTTCTTCTTCTTTGAGTCATCAGAACTATAGTCCTTGTATTTCTTCTTCTTTGATTCCTTTTCCCACAGAGGACAATCTTGAATGTAGTGACCAGGTTTCTTGCATTTGTGGCAAGTTCTCTTCTTGTGGTCACGGGATGAGGAATCTGATCTTACGTCATCACTTCTTGAGGATTTGCCAAAGCGACCACGCCTTGAGAACTTCTAGAATTTTCTCACGAGCATTGCTAGCTCCTGGCTCAGTTCCTCAGGATCACCAAGGCTGCTAACAAAATCCTCACCTTCAGATTCAGATACTGCCTTGGCCTTCAGAGCGCGTGATCTGCCATAGCTCGGACCATAGAGATCTCTCTTCTCAGCAAGTTGGAATTCATGAGTGTTTAGCCTCTCGAGGATATCAGCGGGATCAAGTGACTTGTAGTCTCCACGTTCTTGTATCATCAGTGCGAGAGTGTCAAATGAGGAATCAAGCGATCTCAGCAATTTCTTCACCACCTCATGGTCGGTGATGTCAGTGGCACCAAGTGCTTGAAGCTCATTTGAGATGTCAGTGAGGCGATCAAAGGTTTGCTGAACATTTTCATTGTCGAGTCTTTTGAAGCGGTTGAAGAGATTGCAAAGAACATCAAATCGAGAGTCACGCTATGTTGAGACTCCTTCATTGACCTTGGACAACCTATCCCAGATAAGCTTGGCTGTCTCCAAAGCACACACTCTGCCATACTGCCCTTTGCTCAGATGGCCACATATGATGTTCTTCGCTTGAGAGTCGAGTTGCTTGAATCTCTTCACGTCAGCAACGTTGATGGTAGGAGTGACAGAGGGAACACCATTTTTCACAACGTACCAGAGATCGTTGTCAATTGCCTCAAGATGCATTCGCATCTTATTCTTCCAGTAGGGGTAGTCCGTCCCATCGAAGGTAGGACACCCAGCAGATACCTTGATCATACCTGCAGTCGATATAACTAAAACTCCAGGCGGTAAAACCAAAATCACACAGAACAAGGGAGTACCTTGCTCTGTTACCAATTGAAAGTGTGTTATATCGATAGAGGGGGGTGAATAGGCGATTTTTACAAATTCGTCACTGAGGAATTTCAGGGTGAGGAAATTCCTAAGTCACGAACAACTAGCAGCGGAATAAGTACTCAGATGTAAGCATAACAAAGCAGTAGCACAGTCATCATGATGAAATGAAAACATGCACTGAGTACAAGAAGCGTAAACACAGGATAAGCAGGCTGAAGACAAACTGACTGAAGAAATAGGATTGAGGAAATTGAGAAAGTCTTTAGTCAAAGTCTTCAAACAGTAACGATCAAGTACAACAACACTGTATTGAGTAAATGGAAGGGTTGAGGAAATAGAACCAGTAGCTCGGTGAAGACAGTGATTTGGTAGACCAGTTCCAACTGCTGTGACAGTTGTACGTCTGGTTGGAGCGGCTAGGTATTTAAACCTGAGGACACACAGTCCCGGACACACAGTACGTCCTCACCATATTCTCCTTGAGCTAAGGTCACACAGACCTGACCCAATCACTCGTGGTAAGTCTTCAGGTGACTTCCAAACCTTCACAAACTTGGTCACTCGGCGATCCACAATTTCCTCTTGGATGCTCTAGACCATGACGCCTAACCGTCTGAAGGATGCACAGTCCTCAAAGGTAACAAGCGTCGGATCCACACAGGAACAATCTCTTCGGTGATGCTCAATCACTTTGGGTTTGTAGGTTTTTGGGTTTGGGTTTTCCTCACTTGATGATTTTTGCTCAAAGTCCTCGGAGGATGGGATGCTCTCAATGACAAGTGTCAGTTTCTCTTGGAGCAGCCAACGAGCTAGTGGTTGTAGGGGGCGGCTATTTATAGCCTAGGGAGCAACCCGACATGATAAGACATAAATGCCCTTCAATGATATGACCGTTAGGTGGGTAGATATTTTGAGACAACTGGCGCATAGCACAGCAATGGTCGGATATTTGGGTATCAAATTCCTCAGGGCTATCATGTTCCTCACTTGTAGGCAATCCGCACTGGCGAATTCCTAACTCCTCAGTCAGAACAAATTCCTCAGAGACAAGAAGATCTTCGTCTCTGCCACTGAAGAAATTGACTGAACTGCATGAGATTTCCAATGGCTTCACTCGAAGGGATTGGTAGGTGTAGGATTTTGAGATGAGAATCACTTGGAAACTTTTCCTTAGTTTTTCCTCGACCCCCTTTAACAGTACAGTGTTTCCCATGACTCAAGAAAGGGAAAAACGAAACTACAAAAACAAAAATCTTCGCGCTTCATATTCCTCGCATGAATATAGAGTCTTCACGGTCACACCAATTTCTTCACTTTCAAAGTATTCAGAACGCCAAAGTCTTCAGTTGAAGACATTCATTTTTAGGGGTCGACTTTCTCTATAAATATCAAACTCCTCATAGACTTATAGACCTGTGTACACTAACAAACACATTAGTCCCTTAACCTATAAGTCTTCAATACACCAAAATCACTAAGGGGCGCTAGATGCACTTACACAAGGGGAGAGGAGAAGTTGAGGGAGAACTCCGGCAGCACGACGGCGTGGTGGTGGAGCTTGCGGTTCTCCTGCAGGGCTTCGCCATGCACTATGGAGGAGGAGGAGGTGTTGGAGGGTGGAGGGCTGCGCCAGGGGAAGGGGTGCGGCTGCCCTCCCACCCCCCACTATTTTTAGAGTGAAGGGGAGAGGGGGCTGGCCCCCCAGATGCATCTAGAGGGGGGCGGCGGCCAGGAGGGGAAACTTGCCCCCCAAGCAGGTGGGAGGCGCCCCTCCCCTAGGGTTTCCAACCCTAGGCACCTTGGGCCCTGGGGGGGCACCAGCCCACTAGGGGGCTGGTTCCCACCCATATTCAGCCCACAAAGTCCTCCGGGGCAGGTGGCCCCACCCGGTGGACCCCCGAACACCTTTCGGTGGTCCCGATATAATACCGATAACCCCCAAAACCATTCCGGCGACTAAAACTGGACTTCCCATATATAAATCTTCACCTCCGGACCATTCCAGAACTCCTAGTGACATCCGGGATCTCATCTGGGACTCCGAACAACTTTCGGTAACCACATACAATTTCCCATAACAATTCTAGCATCATCGAACCTTAAGTGTGTAGACCCTACGGGTTCGTGAACCATGCAGACATGACTGAGACATCTCTCCGGCCAATAACCAACAGCGGGATCTGGATACCCATGTTGGCTCCCACATGTTCCACGATGATCTCATTGGATGAACCACGATGTCGGTGATTCAAATCAATCCCGTATACAATTCCCTTTGTCCATCGGTGTGTTACTTGCCCGAGATTCGATCGTCGGTATCCCCATACCTCGTTCAATCTCGTTACCACCAAGTCTCTTTACTCGTTCCGTAACGCATGATCTCATGGCTTACTCCTTAGGCACATTGAGCTCATTATGATGATGCATTACCGAGTAGGCCCAGAGATACCTCTCCGTCATACGGAGTGAAAAATCCCAGTCTCGATTCGTGCCAACCCAACAGACACTTTCGGAGATACCTGTAGTGCACCTTTACAGTCACCCAGTTACGTTGTGACGTTTGATACACCCAAAGCATTCCTACGGTATCCGGGAGTTGCACAATCTCATGGTCTAAGGAAATGCTACTTGACATTAGAAAAGCTCTAGCAAACGAACTACACGATCTTGTGCTATGCTTAGGATTGGGTCTTGTCCATCTCATCATTCCCCTAACGATGTGATCCCGTTATCAATGACATCCAATGTCCATGGTCAGGAAACCACAACCATCTATTGATCAATGAGCTAGTTAACTAGAGGCTCACTAGGGACATGTTGTGGTCTATGTATTCACACATGTATTACGGTTTCCGGTTAATACAATTATAGCATGAACACTAGACAATTATCATGAACAAGGAAATATTATAATAACCATTTTATTATTGCCTCTAGGGCATATTTCCAACACTCCCCCTATATCTTGTAATCCATTCACGCATTTAACTTATAGTATGAGGAATTTGAAATGCATGATGGAGAATGGTGTGTGACGAAATTCAGCATGCGTGCATTAAGGTACTTGAGGAAATAAGCATGCAGAAAGCAGTTCAAAAGTATCAGACCACCATCATACAAACACCTCAGAAGAATGAGAGTTGTAACTTAAAGAAAAACAACCCATATATAGAGATCCGCTTGAAGACTAACTCAAATTTTCCCCCCTTTGTCATTGACCAAAAGGGTTGAAAATTGAGGACTAACGCCCCTGAAGAATATCAGCTTGAGGCCGGTGGAGGAGCGCCAACGTTGTCGGGGTCGTTTGTCGATGTAGGGCCTGCCACAATGTCGTCGAGATAATCAGCTTCATCCGTCTCACGCAATGAAGAATATGAACTTGTGACCAACTGAGGAACTTTGACCTTCTTTAATTTCTTCAAAGGAGGATGTGACCAGTCAAAGTTCTGCTGAAATTCCATTTTCCTGAGGTCTTCATCACTATAAAGATGAGAAAGTATAGCCCAAGTTGAAGGAAATATGCCCTAGAGGCAATAATAAAGTTATTATTTATTTCCTTATATCAAGATAAATGTTTATTATTCATGCTAGAATTGTATTAACCGGAGACTTGGTACATGTGTGAATACATAGACAAACAGAGTGTCACTAGTATGCATCTACTTGACTAGCTCATCGAATCAAAGATGGTTAAGTTTCCTAGCCATAGACATGAGTTGTCATTTGATTAACGAGATCACATCATTAGAGCATGATGTGATTGACTTGACCCATCCGTTAGCTTAGCACGATGATCGTTTTGTTTGTTGCTATTGCTTTCTTTATGACTTATACATGTTCCTATGACTATGAGATTATGCAACTCCTGAATACCGGAGGAACACTTTGTGTGCTATCAAACATCACAACGTACACTGGGTGATTATAAAGATGCTCTACAAGTGTCTTCGATGGTGTTTGTTGAGTTGGCATAGATCGAGATTAGGATTTGTCACTCCGATTGTCGGAGAGGTATCTCTGGGCCCTCTCGGTAATGCACATCACTATAAGCCTTGCAAGCAATGTGACTAATGAGTTAGTTGCGGGATGATG
This sequence comes from Triticum aestivum, assembly GCF_018294505.1. NCBI lineage: Eukaryota > Viridiplantae > Streptophyta > Magnoliopsida > Poales > Poaceae > Triticum > Triticum aestivum. The sequence goes on from NC_057802.1 coordinate 311,073,923, forward strand.
CATTACGGAACGAGTAAAGGGACTTGCCGGTAACAAGATTGGACTAGGTATTGAGATACCGATGATCGAATCTCGGACAGGTAACATACCGATGACAAAGGGAATAGCGTATGTTGTTATGCAGTTTGACCGATAAAGATCTTCGTAGAGTATGTGGGAGCCAATATGAACATCCAGGTTCCGCCATTGGTTATTGACCGAAGATGAGTCTCAGTCATGTCTACATAGTTCTCGAACCCGTAGGGTCCGCACGCTTAACGCTCGATGACGATCGGTATTATGAGTTTATGTGTTTTGATGTACCGAATGTAGTTCGGAGTCCCGGATGTGATCACGGACATGACGAGGAGTCTCGAAATGGTCGAGACATAAAGATCGATATATTGGAAGGCTATGTTTGGACACCTGAATGGTTCCGGATGAGTTCGGGCATTTTCCGGAGTACCGGGAGGTTACCGGAACTCCCTGGGGAGTCAATGGGCCTTATTGGGCCTTAGTGGAAGAGAGGAGGAGGCAGCCAAGTCGAGGGCGCGCCCTGCTACCTCTTGAGCATGCGTTGGTTTTCCCTTGAAGAGGAAAGGGTGATGCAGCAAAGTAGCGTAAGTATTTCCCTCAGTTTTTGAGAACCAAGGTATCAATCCAGTAGGAGATAACACACAAGTCACCTAGTACCTGCACAAACAATCAAGAACCTTGCAACCAACGTGATAAAGGGGTTGTCAATCCCTTCACGGCCAATCGCAAAAGTGAGATCCGATAAAGATAGTAAGATAAATATTTTTGGTATTTTTGTTGTATAGATTGGAAAGTAAAGATTGCAAAATAGTAAACTAGATGTGATGTAAATAAAAGAGATGAAATATAATAAGGAATAGACCCGGGGGCCATAGGTTTCACTAGTGGCTTCTCTCAAGATAGCATATATTATGGTGGGTGAACAAATTACTGCCGAGCAATTGATAGAAAAGCACATAATTATGAGAATATGTAGGCATGATCATGAATATAGGCATCACGTCCGTGTCAAGTAGACCGAAACGATTCTGCATCTACTACTATTACTCCACACATCGACCGCTATCCAGCATGCATCTAGAGTATTAAGTTCATAAGAACAGAGTAACGCATTAAGCAAGATGACATGATGTAGAAGGATAAACTCAAGCAATATGATATAAACCCCATCTTTTTATCCTCGATGGCAACAATACAATACATGCCTTGCTGCCTCTACTGTCACTGGGAAAGGACACCGCAAGATTGAACCCAAAGCTACGCACTTCTCCCATTGCAAGAAAGATCAATCTAGTAGGCCAAACTAAACCGATAATTCGAAGAGACTTGCGAAGATATCAAATCATGCATATAAGAATCCAAAGAAGAACCAAATATTATTCATAGATAAATTTGATCATAAATCCACAATTCATCGGATCTCGGCAAACACACCGCAAAAGAGTATTACATCGAGTAGATCTCCAAGAACATCGAGGAGAACTTTGTATTGAGAATCAAAGAGAGAGAAGAAGCCATCTTGCTAATAACTATGGACCCGAAGGTCTGAGGTAAACTACTCACACATCATCGGAGAGGCTATGGTGTTGATGTTGAAGCCCTCCGTGATCGATTCCCCCTCCGGCAGATCGTCAGAAAAGGCCCCAAGATGGGATCTCACGGGTACAGAAGGTTGCGGCGGTGGAAAAGTGGTTTCGTGGCTCGCCCTGATGTTTTTAGGGTATAAGAGTATATATAGGCGAAAGAAGTACATCAGTGGAGCTCCGTGGGGCCCACGAGGGTGGGGGGCGCGCCTACCCCCCTGGGCGCGCCCTCCTGCCTCGTGGCCGCCTCGCGGAGTTCCAGACTTCAACTCCAAGTCTTCTGGATTGCTTTCGTTCCAAGAAAGATCATCGCGAAGGTTTCATTCCGTTTGGATTCCATTTGGTATTCCTTTTGTGCAAAACACTGAAATAGGCAAAAAAACAGAAACCGGCACTGGGCCTTCGGTTAATAGGTTAGTCCAAAAAATAATATAAAAGAGCATATTAAAGCCCATTAAACATCCAAAATAGATAATATAATAATATGGAACAATAAAAAATTATAGATATGTTGGATACGTATCACGCCCCCCAAGCCCAATCCGAATTGGGGTGGGGGCGGCCCCCCTTTCCTTCTCCCTCTCTCCCTCTTCCTTCTTCTCCTACTCCTACTAGGAAGGGGGGAAACCTACTCCTAGTGGGAGTAGGACTCCCCCCTTGGGCGCGCCCTATGAGGGCCGGCCCTCTCCTCCTCCCCTCCTTTATATACGAGGGAAGGGGGCACCCCATGGACACACAAGTTGATTATTTAGCCGTGTGCGGTGCCCCCCTCCATAGATTTCCACCTCGGTCATATCGTTGTAGTGCTTAGGCGAAGCCCTGCGTCGGTAACTTCATCATCACCGTCATCACGCCGTCGTGCTGACGAAATTCTCCCTCGGCCTCAGCTAGATCAAGAGTACGAGGGTCGTCACCGAGCTGAACGTGTGCAGATCGTGGAGGTGCCGTGCATTCGGTACTTGATCGGTTGGATCGCGAAGACGTTCGACTACATCAACCGCGTTACTTAACGCTTCCGCTTTCGGTCTACGAGGGTACGTGGACACACTCTCCCGCTCGTTGCTATGGATCACATAGATAGATCTTGCGTGATTATAGGTAATTTTTTTGAAATACTGCGTTCCCCAACAGTGGCATCAGAGCCAAGTCTATGTGTAGATGTTATATGCATGAGTAGAACACAAAGAGTTGTGGGCGATAATAGTCATACTGCTTACTAGCATGTCATACTTTGATTCGGCGGTATTGCTGGATGAAGCGCTCGGACCGACATTACGCGTACGCTTACGCGAGACTGGTTCTACCGACATGCTTTGCACATAGGTGGCTGGCGGATGTCAGTTTCTCCAACTTTAGTTGAATCGAGTGTGACTACGCCCGGTCCTTGTTGAAGGTTAAAACAGCACACTTGAAGAAAAATCGTTGTGGTTTTGATGCGTAGGTAAGAACGGTTCTTGCTCAGCCCGTAGCAGCCACGTAAAACTTGCAACAACAAAGTAGAGGACGTCTAACTTGTTTTTGCAAAGCATGTTGTGATTTGATATGGTCAAGACATGATGCTAAATTTTATTGTATGAGATGATCATGTTTTGTAACAGAGTTATCGGCAACTGGTAGGAGCCATATGGTTGCCGCTTTATTGTATGCAATGCAATCGCCCTGTAATTGTTTTTACTTTATCACTAAGCGGTAGCGATAGTCGTAGAAGCAATAGTTGGCGAGACGACAACGATGCTACGATGGGGATCAAGGTGTCGCGCCGGTGACGATGGTGATCATGACGGTGCTTTGGAGATGGAGATCAAAGGCACAAGATGATGATGGCTATATCATATCACTTATATTGATTGCATGTGATGTTTATCCTTTATGCATCTTATTTTGCTTAGTTCCGCGGTAGTATTATAAGATGATCTCTCACTAAATTTCAAGGTACAAGTGTTCTCCCTGAGTATGCACCATTGCAAAAGTTCATCGTGCCGAGACACCATGTGATGATCGGGTGTGATAAGCTCTACGTTCACATACAACGGGTGCAAGCCAGTTTTGCACACGCAGAATACTCAGGTTAAACTTGACGAGCCTAGAATATGCAGATATGGCCTCGGAACACTGAGACCGAAAGGTCAAGCGTCATATAGTAGATATGATCAACATGGTGATGTTCACCATTGAAAACTACTCCATCTCACGTGATGATCGGACATGGTTTAGTTGATTTGGATCACGTGATCACTTAGATGATTAGAGGGATGTCTATATAAGTGGGAATTCTTAAGTAATATGATTAATTGAACTTTAATTTATCATGAACTTAGTACCTGATAGTATTTTGCATGTCTATGTTGTTGTAGATCAATGGCATGTGCTACTGTTCCTTTGAATTTTAATGCGTTCGTAGAGAAAGCTAAGTTGAAAGATGATGGTAGCAACTACACGGACTAGGTCCGTAACTTGAGGATTATCCTCATTGCCGCACAGAAGAATTACGTCCTGGACGCACCGCTAGGTGCAAGACCCGCTGCAGGAGCAATACTAGACGTTGTGAACGCCTGGCAGAGCAAAGATGATGACTACTCGATAGTTCAGTGTGCCATGCTTTACAGCTTAGAACCGGGACTTCGACGATGTTTTGAACGTCATGGAGCATATGAGATGTTCAGGAGTTGAAGTTAATATTTCAAGCAAATGCCTGGATAGAGAGATATTAAGTCTCCAATAATTTCTATAGCTGTAAAATGGAGGAGAATAGTTCTGTCAGTGAACATATACTCAAAATGTCTGGGTATCATAATCACTTGACTCAGCTGGGAGTTAATCTTCCGGTTGATAGTGTCATTGACAGTGTTCTTCAATCACTGCCACCAAGCTACAAAAGCTTCGTGATGAACTATAATATGCAAGGGATGGATAAGACAATTCCCGAGCTCTTCGCCATGCTAAAGGCTGCGAAGGTAGAAATCAAGAAGGAGCATCAAGTGTTGATGGTATACAAGACCACCGGTTTCAAGAAAAAGGGTAAAGGGAAGAAGGGGAACTTCAAGAAGAATGGCAAGCAAGTTGCTGCTCAAGTGAAGAAGCCCAAGTCTGGACCTAAGCCTGAGACTGAGTGCTTCTACTACAAAGGGACTGGTCACTGGAAGCAGAACTGCCCCAAGTATTTGGCGGATAAGAATGATGGAAAAGTGCACAAAGGTATATGTGATATACATGTTATTGATGTGTACCTTACTAATGCTCGCAGTAGTGCCTGGGTATTTGATACTGGTTCTGTTGCTAATATTTGCAACTCGAAACAGGGACTACGGATTAAGCGGAGATTGGCTAAGGACGAGGTGACGATGCGCGTGAGAAATGGTTCCAAAGTCGATGTGATCGCCGTCGGCACGCTACCTCTACATCTACCTTCGGGATTAGTTTTAGACCTGAATAATTGTTATTTGGTGCCAGCGTTAAGCATGAACATTAGATCTGGATCTTCTTTAATGCGAGAGGTTATTCATTTAAATCCGAGAATAATGTTTGTTCTATTTATATGAGTAATATCTTTTATGGTCATGCACCCTTGAAGAGTGGTCTATTTTTGTTGAATCTCGATAGTAGTGACACACATATTCATAATATTGAAGCCAAAAGATGCAGAGTTGATAATGATAGTGCAACTTATTTGTGGCACTGCCGTTTGGGTCATATTGGTGTAAAGCGCATGAAGAAACTCCATTTTGATGGACTTTTGGAATCACTTGATTATGAATCACTTGGTACTTGCGAACCATGCCTCATGGGCAAGATGACTAAAACTCCGTTCTCCGGAACAAGGGAGCGAGCAACAGATTTATTGGAAATCATACATACTGATGGATGTGGTCAGATGAATACTGAGGCTCGCGGCGGGTATCGTTATTTTCTCACCTTCACAGATGATTTGAGCAGATATGGGTATATCTACTTGATGAAACATAAGTCTCAAACATTTGAAAAGTTCAAAGAATTTCAGAGTGAAGTGGAAAATCATCGTAACAAGAAAATAAAGTTTCTGCGATATGATCATGGAGGAGAATATTTGAGTTACGAGTTTGGTCTTCATTTGAAACAATACGGAATAGTTTCGCAACTCACGCCACCCGGAACACCACAGCGTAATGGTGTGTCCGAACGTCGTAACCGCACTTTATTAGATATGTGCGATCTATGATGTCTCTTACTGATTTACCGCTATCGTTTTGGGGTTATGCTTTAGAGACGGCTGCATTCACGTTAAATAGGGCACCATCTAAATCCGTTGAGATGACACCTTATGAACTATGGTTTGGCAAGAAACCCAAGTTGTCGTTTCTTAAAGTTTGGGGCTGCGATGCTTATGTGAAAAAGCTTCAACCTGATAAGCTCGAACCCAAATCGGAGAAATGTGTCTTCATAGGATACCCAAAGGAGACTATTGGGTACACCTTCTAACACAGATTCGAAGGCAAGACATTCATTGCTAAGAATGGATCCTTTCTAGAAAAGGAGTTTCTCTCGAAAGAAGTGAGTGGGAGGAAAGTAGAACTTGATGAGGTAACTGTACCTGCTCCCTTATTGGAAAGTAGTTCATCACAGAAATCAGTTCCTGTGACTCCTACACCATTAGTGAGGAAGCTAATGATGATGATCATGTAACTTCAGATCAAGTTACTACTGAACCTTGTAGGTCAACCAGAGTAAGATCCGCACCAGAGTGGTAAGGTAATCCGGTTCTGGAGGTCATGTTACTTGACCATGACGAACCTACGAACTACGAGGAAGCGATGATAAGCCCAGATTCCACAAAATGGCTTGGGGCCATGAAATCTGAGATGGGATCCATGTATGAGAACAAAGTGTGGACTTTGGTTGATTTGCCCGATGATCGGCAAGCCATAGAGAATAAATGGATCTTCAAGAAGAAGACTGACGCCGACGGTAATGTTACTGTCTACAAAGCTTGACTTGTTGCAAAAGGTTTTCGACAAGTTCAAGGAGTTGACTATGATGAGACCTTCTCACCCGTAGCGATGCTTAAGTCCGTCCGAATCATGTTAGCAATTACTGCATTTTATGATTATGAAATTTGGCAAATGGATGTAAAGACTGCATTCCTGAATGGATTCTGGAAGAAGAGTTGTATATGATGCAACCCGAAGGTTTTATCAATCCAAAGGATGCTAACAAAGTGTGCAAGCTCCAGCGATCCATTTATGGACTGGTGCAAGCATCTCGGAGTTGGAATAAACGTTTTGATAGTGTGATCAAAGCATATGGTTTTATACAGACTTTTGGAGAAGCCTGTATTTACAAGAAAGTGAGTGGGAGCTCTGTAGCATTTCTAATATTATATGTGGATGACATATTGTTGATTGGAAATGATATAGAATTTCTAGATAGCATAAAAGGATACTTGAATAAGAGTTTTTCAATGAAAGACCTCGGTGAAGCTGCTTATATATTGGGCATCATGATCTATAGAGATAGATCAAGACACTTAATTGGACTTTCACAAAGCACATACCTTGATTAAGTTTCGAAGAAGTTCAAAATGGATCAAGCAAAGAAAGGGTTCTTGCCTGTGTTACAAGGTGTGAAGTTGAGTTAGACTCAATGCCCGACCATTGCAGAAGATAGAGAGAAAATGAAAGTCATTCCCTATGCTTCAGCCATAGGTTCTATCATGTATGCAATGTTGTGTACTAGACCTGATGTGTGCCTTGCTATTAGTTTAGCAGGGAGGTACCAAAGTAATCCAGGAGTGGATCACTGGACAGCGGTCAAGAACATCCTGAAATACCTGAAAAGGACTAAGGATATGTTTCTCGTTTATGGAGGTGACAAAGAGCTCGTCGTAAATGGTTATGTTGATGCAAGCTTTAACACTGATCTGGATGACTCTAAGTCACAAACCGGATACGTATTTATATTAAACGGTGGAGCTGTAAGTTGGTGCAGTTCTAAGCAAAGCGTCGTGGCGGGATCTATGTGTGAAGCGGAGTACATAGCTGCTTCGGAAGCAGCAAATAAAGGAGTCTGGATTAAGGAGTTCATATCCGATCTAGGTGTCATACCTAGTGCATCAGGTCCAATGAAAATCTTTTGTGACAATACTGGTGCAATTGCCTTGGCAAAGGAATCCAGATTTCACAAGAGAACCAAGCACATCAAGAGATGCTTTATTTCCATCCGCGATCAAGTCAAGGAGGGAGACATAGAGATTTGCAAGATACATACGGATCTGAATGTTGCAGACCCGTTGACTAAGCCTCTCTCACGAGCAAAACAAGATCAGCATCAAGACTCCATGGGTGTTAGAATCATTACTGTGTAATCTAGATTATTGACTCTAGTGCAAGTGGGAGACTGAAGGAAATATGCCCTAGAGGCAATAATAAAGTTATTATGTATTTCCTTATATCATGATAAATGTTTATTATTCATGCTAGAATTGTATTAACCGGGAACTTGGTACATGTGTGAATACATAGACAAACAGAGTGTCACTAGTATGCCTCTACTTGACTAGCTCGTTGAATCAAAGATGGTTAAGTTTCCTAGCCATAGACATGAGTTGTCATTTGATTAATGGGATCACATCATTAGAGAATGATGTGATTGACTTGACCCATCCGTTAGCTTAGCACGATGATCGTTTTGTTTGTTGCTATTGCTTTCTTCATGACTTATACATGTTCCTATGACTACGAGATTATGCAACTCCCGAATACCTGAGGAACACTTTGTGTGCTATCAAACGTCACAACGTAACTGGGTGATTATAAAGATGCTCTACAGGTGTCTCCGATGGTGTTTGTTGAGTTGGCATAGATCGAGATTAGGATTTGTCACTCTGATTGTCGGAGAGGTATCTCTGGGCCCTCTCGGTAATGCACATCACTACAAGCCTTGCAAGCAATGTGACTAATGAGTTAGTTGCGGGATGATGCATTACAGAATGAGTAAAGAGACTTGCCGATAACGAGATTGAACTACGTATTGAGATACCAACGATCGAATTTCGGACAAGTAACATACCGATGACAAAGGGAACAACGTATGTTGTTATGCAGTTTGACCGATAAAGATCTTCATAGAATATGTGGGAGCCAATATGAACATCCAGGTTCCGCTATTGGTTATTGACCGGAGATAAGTCTCGGTCATGTCTACATAGTTCTCGAACCCGTAGGGTCCGCACGCTTAACGTTCGATGACGATCGGTATTATGAGTTTATGTGTTTTGATGTACCGAAGGTAGTTCGGAGTCCTGGATGTGATCACGAACATGACGAGGAGTCTCAAAATGGTCGATACATAAAGATCGATATATTGGAAGGCTATGTTTGGACACCGGAATGGTTCCGGATGAGTTCGGGCATTTTCCGGAGTACGGGGAGGTTACCGAAACTCCCCGGGGAGTCAATGGGCCTTAGTGGAAGAGAGGAGGAGGCAGCCAAGTGGAGGGCGCCCCCCCAAGCCCAATCCGAATTGGGGTGGGGGTCCGGCCCCCCTTTCCTTCTCCCTCTCTCCCTCTTCCTTCTTCTCCTACTCCTACTAGGAAGGGGGGAAACCTACTCCTAGTGGGAGTAGGACTCCCCCCCTTGGGCGCGCCCTATGAGGGCCGGCCCTCTCCTCCTTCCCTCCTTTATATACGGGGGAAGGGGCACCCCATAGACACATAAGTTGATTGTTTAGCCGTGTGCGGCCCCCTCCACAGATTTCACCTCGGTCATATCATTGTAGTGCTTAGGCGAAGCCCTGCGTCGGTAACTTCATCAACACCGTCATAACACCGTCGTGCTGATGAAACTCTCCCTCGGCCTCAGCTGGATCAATAGTACGAGGGACGTCACCGAGTTGAACGTGTGCAGATCGCGGAGGTGCCGTGCGTTTGGTACTTGATCGGTTGGATCGCGAAGACGTTCGACTACATCAACCGCGTTAGTTAACGCTTCCGCTTTCGGTCTACGAGGGTACGTGGACACACTCTCCCGCTCGTTGCTATGCATCACATAGATAGATCTTGCATGATCGTAGGTTAAAATTTTGAAATACTGCGTTCCCCAACACAAGTGCGATCGAAGATTTCATGCACATAGTAGCGATTCTTCTTCACAGTGTTCTGCGTGACAGTCATGTTCTGAAGAATTGAGCCAAATTGATGCTTGACCCACTTGTGATTGCGATCGACTTTCTGGTGAAGACTTAGAAGAAGCTCACGACCAGTCATCACACGCGGGGCAGTGGCTTGAGGATTTTTCTCAGTGAGTTTAGCAGCAGAGTCCTGGGTTGCAGAGTCATCATTGGTGGAGTAGGATGCAGCCTTACAAAATTGACCATCCAATGGACAAGTGCCTCATCAATAAAAACAACTTTTCCTTTTTCATCAACTGAGGAAATTGTCCTTTTGAGGACTTCAATAGGAGGCAGAAAGCTGAAGTGATTCTGAAAGTCAGCCTTGTATGGAGTTGAAGACCTGGTTCTGATAAATCTGATAATCCAAGGAGCATAGGGCTTCAATTCAAACGGCAAAAGAGCAACATTTGACAAAGTTCTCATGAAGAAATCATGATAGTTAATGGGAATCCCATGAATGATGTTGAACAGCAGATTCTTCATGATGCCAACAACTTCTTCTTATTCAGAGTTGTGGCCTTTGATCGGCTGAGGGTTTTGGTCAGAATGTGGTATACTGTCCTGGGAACATAGTGCAAATCCTTCACGAGGAAAGTGGTTCTTGGAGCTTGGCCTGGATGCAAAGGCTTCATTAACACTTGCATCAGATGATTTGGAAGTTCAGGTTCTTCATAGATAAGCCTTGCACCTTCTGCGGGAGGACTGACTGGAATGGCATGAAGCAATTCAGTTGCTGGAGCTTTGTAGTGAGTGTTATCAGTCATCCAATCCAGAACCCATGAGTTGACATCTAAGACATTGCCAGTGAGGTGCAGAGTTGCATATAACCGAAGAGTTAGCTCTTCATTCCAATCACATATGTCAGCACAGAAATTGAGGAGTCCAGCTTCGTGAAGAACATTGAGAACTGGTTCAAAGCATGAGATGGACTCCATATCCACACGAGGAATTTGATGGTGTTGGAAGACTTTGTCCTTGCTAAATAGAACAGAGGCATAGAAATTCATCTGACATGCAGTCCAGAACCCCTTGCGCCTTAGTCTTGCTGAGTCATAAGGATTTTCATCAGTGAAGAAATGATGCTCAACGAAGAAATCATCATTGTTGAATTTTGGCCTCCTTGTGTCAGACTGAGGATTTTGAGGCTTGGGCTGAAGATTTGCAGTAATAGGCCTCACAACCTCTTGAGTCACAACTTCTAGTGCAACAGACTGAGGAATTGAAGCGCCAGTTTCATTAACAGCCCGTGTCTCCATTTCTTCAGCTGTTGCAGCTGGAATTTCTTCAGGGATGGACTGGAGAAGTTTGACGTCCTTCACACCCTATCAGTATTTCTTCAGTCCGCACAGAGGACTGAGGAATTTGATGGAGAGGTGTGGCGATTGGTGAATTTGGGTAAAGATTTTCCCAATAATCATCATTGAGGACACGGGTGGTCGAACCAATGTCCACATCCTCATCATTTTCTTCTACGCCAACCTCTTCAGCAGTGAACTGAGGCATAGGTGATGATACCAGAGGGGTTGAAGCAACAACTTCCATTTCAATTTCTTCATCAATCTGCTGTGAGGAAGCAGCAGAATGATCTTCTTCATCATTGTCACCATCAGGAATGACATAGTCTTCACCATATGGAACTATTTCCTTTGATGGCACAATAGAAATGGGAATTGCATCTATTGTTTCAGTTGAGGAACTCGTCAAATTCCTCATTTTCTTGGGATATGAGGATTCTGTAGATGTTGATGCTTTCCTTTTCTTAGCGGCTTCCTTCTCCGCAGCCGTTGTTTTCTTCACTTCTGTTGCAGAAGGAAGTGTGGTTTTCTTCATCCTTGAAGATTTGGTAGGAGTAGAGGATGAAGTTGGTGCAGTTTCTTTAGGCACGACTGATCCAGTCGCCCTGGCATTCTCAGTTTCCTCAGTAGTCTGAATTTCTTCAGCTGCCCTGGTAGCTTCTTCAGTAGCCTGAATTTCTTCAGTTGCACTTGCATGTTCTTCAGCAGGCTGAACAGAATGTTCAACCTGAGGAATTTGTTGTTGTGATGGAGCTGCAACACTTGCCTTGAGATTCTTGGCGATGTTGACAAATCTGACCTTGGCTCCTAGCCAATCAGCATGGTATCAGTCAAATTCATCACCGAGGACTTTGATTTCCTTCTCAACTCTGATAAGTTCTTCAGGAGACAAAGTGAGAACATTGTTCCTCAGAAAACGCTCTTTCTTGTACTGGTCCTTCTTGACTCGCCTGGCCTTCTCAAACTACCATTTTTTCTTCACCTATGAAGGCGGTTAGCATGTGACTTTGAGCAGGAGTCAGATTTAGGTCAGGGAGTGGAGTGTTTGGATCCTTGTGCCAAATGTCTATGAAGTCAAGGATCTTCTTCAGATCCAACATAAGGGGAACAGAGCTGCCTTTGGCTCTTGCAACCCTTTCTTGCCTATCTTTGATGATTTCAGCAAGTTCATCATCATCAGCTTCATTACCATCAGATGGGTCTTGGAAAGCCACTTGTTTCTTGTGAGGACTTGGCCTCTTTTCACGTCCAGTAGTGGACTTGACCTTCAGCAGTGTTGGACCACTTGAGGATTGTGGTTGAGCTGAGGAAGTTGCAGATGCCCCTGAGGCAATTGAAAATCAAGCAGTCCGCTTACACGTTGCAAGATGCACACGTGTTGAGGATTTTGTGGCAGCAATTGAGGATTTTGCAGCAACCGAAGGAGTTGGCGCTGCTCTTGAGGAAGTTGCCCGAGGTATTTGCTTTGAGGGCTTTGCTGTTGAGGAACTTGGCCATGAGGGCACTGAGTTTGAAGATTTTGTCTTCACGGCTGATTTCTTCAGAATGGCCTTCTTTGGCGCAATTCTACAGGCAGAGGCCTCAACAGCAGCAATAGCTTAAGTGTCTTTGTTGAATTTCCTCACCGCTTCTGCAGCAACATTTTGAAGCTTTGCTTGGCGCTTGGCCCATTCCTTAGGAAATTCCTCACCACGCTTGATACTGGTAGGATTAGGTCATTGTCCAGCAGCCAGAGGTGGTCTTGGGCATGGAGGATTTACAGCGAATTTCTTCATGTACTTTGGAGTGACATAACGATATTCATTCCATTCCTTCGCCCATCTTCTCTCAATCCTCTGTATGCGCACTTTGCGCTGCGTCTTGGTCTACTTCCCATGAGTTTCTTCATTTGGTGTGCAATATTCATCATAGATGTCCTCATGGATTTCAAATGTTGTGTTGGTTTCAGGCCTCTTTCCTCCTTTCTGGGGTCTTTTCGCATCTGCCATTTTCTTTACTTGAGGATTTTGAACTTTTGAAGATTCTAAGGAGGTATGCAATTTTTCTTCGAAGAACGCTATAAATGAGTTAATTTGATGAGAACCTAGTGATTCATCAGCAGACATTTTATACCTGTGAACAGAGTATAGGTGCGAAGAATTTGAAGAGGTCATATGCGTTCTCATAATTTTTTTCAAAATGTATCAACTTGAGGAATTTGACCATAGATGTCTTGAGGAATTTCACTAAGCGTTCTTGACTCAGGTTCCAGAGTTGTACAGATTTGAAAAACCACACAATTGAGGAATCTTGAGGAAAATCATAGCTTAGAGAAATAAATCAAGGAAAGGAAGCATTGCGGTGTTTAAGAAGTGGATTGTTGAAGAATAAACACCTTTTGAGGATTTTATGAAAATCATAAGAATCAAAATAGGGCAGTAAAATCATATTTTAATTACCCTTGATGAAGAACACGACGAACTGGGAGTTAGAAGTTGGAAGTCCGTCTATCCAGATTTCCCACGCCCTAACTCGGCGGCGGAAGACAGCTACGGCGACGGCGGAGTGAAGATTTCCGCGGTCGGCGCGAGTACGACGGCGACGAGGTCGAGGCAGCGAAGCTCTTCCTCATCGGCGACGATGGAGTTCAGCGGCGGCGCTAGGTGAGAGCTCTAGCGAGGAGACACGGTCGAGCGGAGTAAATGAGGTCAGTGGAGGGTAAGGGGTATTTATAGCCGAGGTGAAAAATTGTTCGCCCGAAGATTTTGGACGAACGCGCCCCTGACCCTTGCTATCCTATTGACATGTGTCACCCATGTGCTAAGAAGTGGAGATCGTGGGTGAGTAAAATAATCCATCGTGGGAAGTGGAACGGTTTGAGCGGCAACAACCAAAAATTTGATATGAATTTTTTTTAATGTTTCGTTCGCAAATTCTTCAGCTGTCAAGGACACAGTGAAGACTTTGAACATGTTTCAAATAGAACACACATGAAGAATTTGAGAACAGACTGGGTTGAGTTTAGTATAGAGGGAGAACGGGTCCGATCACATTCACTTAGAGGAAAAGTCAACTTGAAGAATTAGCAATAAATGAATGCTCTTGAGGACATGAAAACTCAAATATATATACAGTCAATGAAGAACACAAGTCGAAAACTTTGAGTAAATTGCAAACTTGAGGAATTTGAAAAATTTGAAAATTTGCAGAATGACGAAAAACTCAAATTTGAAGATTTTCAACTTTGGTTGGTGGCGTGACCCAACGTATAAAAATGATGATTTCAGACACCGTGTACAATTGTTGTAGGGCCCTGAGAATCAAATTCTTCATTAATTTCTTCACACTTAGAGGGTTAGTCTTCATTGATTGAACAAAAATGTTACTTCGTGTGTTGCACATCTAAATCATCAATTTTACATAAGTGTTAGGATGTGTGTCCTTCAAAGAACATTCGAAGATTCTGAAATATCTCCCTCATATATCCCATGAACCTCCAAGTAAAACCATCATCCTCCATGAAGTGTCAATATTTGCTCTATGCTATGGTGTTCGATTGTGGAGGACGTCGAACATCTTCAAGTGACCCCTCCCTCTATGTAACGATTCTCTTTGTATTGTTCTATTCTATTTATCAATAAAAAGATATGCAATCTTTGCGTATTTATGAAGAAAAAAGATATTGCAAGCCGTGTCGTGCCGAGGACAACGGGAACTACTACCTCCGTTCCAAAATATACTAATCTATCAAAACGTCATATATCACGACAAGGATAAAGGAAACTACTACCTCCGTTCTAAAATATACTAGCCTATCAAAGCGTCATATATTTTAAAACGGATGCAGTGAAAGATACTCCCTCCGTAAAGAAATATAGAAGCGTTTAGATTACTAAAGTAGTGACCTAAACGCTTTTACTCCCTCCGTCCGCGAATAAGTGTACATCTAGTTTTTGTCCTAAGTCAAAGTTTTAAAACTTTGACCAACTTTATAGAAAAAAGTAACAGCATTTATGGCACTAAATTAGTATCACTAGATTCGTTTTGAAATGTATTTTCATAAGATATCAATTTGATGTTATATATACTACTACTCTTTTCTACAAAATTGGTCGAAGTTATAAAACTTTGACTTAGAACAAATGGTAGAAGTACACTCGCGGACGGAGGGAGTATATTTTTTTCGGAGATAGTAGGAGTAGTAAATATGTTTTCCTTTGAGGGCCACAATGCATGGAGTTATCCGGTTGTCGGAAAGGGCAAACCCATAAATTGCCATCGCACGTTGCGAAGTGCGTATTCGGCTCTCCTCGTGTTTCCTAGGTCACGCTGCTCCAACGTTCCCGCCCGCCCGCCGCCGCCGCCGCCACCAATATCGACATCGCCGTCGTCCCCAGAGGTATCATGTCAGGCAATCCCGGTTACGCGGCAGCCCCGAAGCGGCAGCGGAGGCGGCGCCCGAGGGACGCGGAGGACGGCTCCGCGTTCCCCAGGGTTGTCACGAGCCGGCCAAGAGGTGCCGACCAGGTCCGCGAGGTGGCCGTGGTGCCGGCGGAGGCCATGGATATCGATGCGGGGACAAGTGCTAACGCCCCCACAGGAGGCGTGGATGGATCGTACCTCAGCGACACGCGGTAATGGCACGCGCCTCATATTTGTTTCGATCGAATGTGCACATGAAATATTTCCCCAACTGTACAAACCTACCATATACTGTATATTTCTCGTGTGGTAGGTATTTTCCAATTCGTATACTGTTCCTCAGCTTTAAGAGTTATGGGTATCATTTGGAGTTGGCCTCGAATGACATGTAGTTGTAGTTGTAGTTCGTGACACTGTCGGCTGCTACCCTATCTGTGTTCATCAAATCATTGGGGATTACAGTGGCGTCACAAGCATTTTTCTGCCATTCTCATTTTGAAAATGTCGTTTTTATTGCATATTGCAGGTTCGATCAATGCGCTGTTTCACCATTGTCATTGCAAGGAATCAAAGATGCTGGGTATGAAAGGCTGACCCGCGTACAGGAGGCAACTCTGCCAGTAATTCTTCAAGGTCAGCGATAACGCAAACTATTTTTGCTCCGTAGTCTTGGGAAACCATGACACTAAAATCCCAATAATTTGTTGAATGCAGGCAAGGATGTTCTTGCAAAAGCAAAGACTGGAACAGGAAAAACCGTTGCATTTTTGGTATTCTTTCGCCTTCAGCACAACAAGTCAATTTGATGGCTTTCACAGCTCATGGGTTATTGCAGTGATGTTACCGTGGGGATTAACCAATCTGACTGACTTTCAAATTCTTATTGTTAGCTTCCAGCCGTTGAACTTCTGTCTACATTACCCCGTTCTACATCGATAAATTTGCTGGTGATGCTCCCTACTAGGGAGCTGGCATACCAAGTGGCTGTTGAGGCTAGGAAGCTTCTTAAGTATCACAGCTCACTGGGCGTGCAGGTTGTAATTGGTGGCACAAAATTATCTCAAGAGCAAAGAAGCATGCGATCCACACCATGTCAGGTCGTACCATCAACTGTATCGGCTTCAGTTTGTTCATATCTGAATGCAATTTATGTGCTAATACATACTACCGATCAAACAGATTCTTGTTGCTACACCTGGAAGGCTCATCGATCATCTTCAAAACACACCTGGTTTTTCTGCCCGGATTAAAGGTGTGAAGGTCCTTGTTCTTGATGAAGCTGACCGCCTATTGGATATGGGATTCAGAAGAGATGTTGAGAAAATAATTGCTTTCATTCCTAAGGAACGGCAAACACTGCTATTTTCTGCTACTGTTCCAGCAGAGGTATCTCTTTTTCTCATGTCACCTCTTTGTACCTGAAGTCCTGATGCAATCTGATCTTTTGAATGTTTACTGTTAGGTCCGTGAAGTATCTCATTTAGCAATGCAGAAGGATTACAAGTTCATCAATACTGTTCAAGAGGGTGATGAGGAGACACATGCACAGGTCTAAATCTGTCATTTTCCTGAGTTGTTAGATAGAATTTTGAAGTAAGCTTGGCAGCTAGCTCATAGGCACCTTCCATTATTACTCATGTATCAGGTAAATCAGATGTACATGGTTGCACCATTAGACCTCCACTTCTCTATATTATATGGTGTCTTAAAGAAGCATATTGCGGAAGACGCAGAATACAAAGTAAGTTATCTCGCAGGTTTTGTTTTTGGTAGGGTGTCACCTCACCAAGGGGCCGGTTTACATCTTAGTTATTTTCCATGGTTGACATTACCCATGCAATTTTGCAGGTTATTATATTCTGTACTACAGCAATGGTCACCAAGCTTGTTGCTGAAATTCTCTCCCAGCTGAAACTGAATATAAGAGAGATTCATTCCAGGAAGTCACAGTCTGCCAGAACAAAGGTCTCAGATGAATTTAGGAAGTCAAAGGGCTTGATATTAGTCAGTTCTGATGTTTCTGCCCGTGGTGTTGATTATCCTGATGTCTCGCTTGTCATACAGGTAGGTTCCGTTGTCATATAATTAATCCAAAGAACTTGTATAAGGTGTGCATTCCTCGTAAATCTTATCTGCTCGTGCAGGTTGGGTTGCCTTCTGATAGACAGCAGTATATACATAGACTTGGTCGTACTGGAAGGAAAGGCAAGGAAGGGCAAGGCATTTTACTGTTGGCTCACTGGGAAAAACATTTCCTTAGTAGCGTTAATGATCTGTCAATAACAGAGACGGTGGCACCTCCAGTTAATCCAAGCATTCAAACAGAAGTAAGCAGTATATGATTTTTATTATCTTCTCATCTACCACGCTTTGTACTCTGGTTAGTTAGGTGCAGATTTAGCAAGAAAGTCTGCTTATGAAATCTCAGTCTATTTTCACCCTGTAAAGCTAACGTATTTGGCACTTATGTTTCCTTGGCTTGATAGGTGAAAGGTGCCATCAGGAGAGTGGAGATAAAGACGAAAGAATCGGCCTATCAAGCATGGTTAGGGTACTACAACTCAAACAAGACCATCAGCAGAGACAAGTCAAGACTTGTTAAGCTTGCAGAGGACTTCAGTCAGAGCATGGGGCTTGAAATTGTGCCAGCCATACCGAAACTCATTCTTCGGAAGATGGGCCTTCAAAATGTACCTGGGCTGAGGTCTTCCTGAATCTGATGTTTGAAGGTGAAGCAGGATTTGTTTGCTAGAGAAGGCACTATGTGCATTTGTGCAACCATACTGCTCTCACCCTCGTGAACAGCAAGTAATTTGCCTGTGCTGTACCCCGGTGCTGCACTCTTTATCAACCGATCTTTCGATTGACAATAGGCAGGTTCCTGGTATAACATGTTGTCCGGTGTGGTATTTGTGAACCTTAACTATAGCGCTGGTCCTAAGCTACTTTCAAGAAGGAAAGCGAGCCGTCTGTTTGGCTATTTAGTGAATGAATGGCAATACATCATACACTCACGTTGCTACATTATTCATCAACTTGTATCATTTGTGCTATTCTTATGGAATCGGAATTCCGAATTATGTTGTCATTATTCATTGCCAGCCTATGCTCATTTCTTTAATACCGTAACTAGGTTTTGCCTCACTGTTGTATTCTTCTTTTTTGTTAGATAAGATGCCTTTGGGTTTGCACCCCGAATTAAGAAATACTACTCCAGTATAGTAACTAGGTTTTGCCTCATTGTTGTATTCTTCTTTTTGTTAGCTATCTCAAAAGACTGGAATGAACCGTTAGCTATCTCAGAAGACAAAAACAAAAACAAAAATCAAAGTCCACAAATTTCTAGCGATTCCATTATTTATTAACCTAAAACCAAAGGGGGATGGGACATGATACGAATTGTTCACAGCCACCACATTTTCGTGAGGAAGAACAAACAGTTAGGAACAGATCAGAAGAGCAAGTGCGTAGCGTTAGCGTAGGGATGGTATGCAAGATCGGCAGTTGCAGGTTATGCTTGAGCGTGCCGGGTCAAGTTGGTGAGAGGATTGGGGAGCCATGCCGGCGTCGTGGGCGCGTCACGGTCAACGTCACAACATTTGTGTTGGAGCTTGGAACCCATTGCCCGCAGAGGCGTTTGTTTGTTTGTTTGGACCAAGGATTCACAAAGAGAGCAGCTACTGCTACGAGAATGGTGTATCGTTTGTTTGGACTGGAGCAACAAAATTTTGCATTGAGACCAAAGCCTGACTCAATAATTTTGGTCCAATCCCGATAATATTCCGTTGGAAATGTCGAGACTGTCGTCTGGCCATCCTCGGACAACACAGCCAGCTGTGCACACGCAGGTGCCATTACTAACTGCACAAGTGCAGTGCAGGACCTCTGAAAAATCTTTGGTTATGGGTGAGTTGCCAGCCTGAATGCATGAGGTGTGAAATGGCCCTACTGGCAAGTGGCGCGGCACAATCATGCACGCCAAAAGGCACACCCGACCGGACGCCATGTGGTTCGGGCGTTTCGGCGTGGCGCTCGCAATGCGTGAGCTGCTCAGCATGCAGCGCATCACCTGCCGCGCCCGCCCACCAGGCCACCACGTACCAACACCATACTCCCTTCTGTCCTTATTAGTTTGCATATAAGTGATCAAATTATAGAAAAAATCATTAACATTTATAATGTTAAAAACCTTTCCGGTTTATAGGGCTCAATTCAAAAATCTCACCAACCAAGGTAGATGGTAAGTGGTTGAATACTTTTTGTAATTTGCAAAAGCACCCAATTAATACTCTTGTTTTTCTCAAAAATTTATGTTTACCAATGTATTAATTGCAATGCATGCATGCATAAAGTACATGCATTGGTCAATTTTTTCTTTAATACTTGCATGCAATTATTTAATGCACCTTGGAATCTGAACTTGTGATGGGGAACAACCAAATTAAGCCTTATAAAATGAAAAAACTAAGATTTTGAGATAAGCCCTATAAACCGGAAAGGAGGGAGTATTAGATTCATCATGAAATGTAGTTTCATAGTATATATATTTGGTATTGTAGTTGTCAATACTTTTTAATATAAGTTTGGTCAAACTTTACAATATTTGACTTAACACAAATCTAATACGCATAGTAAAGGACCGGGGGAGTACCTTCAACCCTTTTTCTTTCTTTTCTAACTTTTCTAACTTATATGAACGGAAACGCTCAGAACATGCTACACTCATTCCATAAACGCACACACTCTCTCTCATGTCTTCTTGTTTTTGCATGAATTTAAGCATACCTGGGATACTCAACCGGCATGTCTTGAGATTAACAAACTAGCGATAGTCAACTCGTAATTGAAAGGACATATCACACCACAGAAAAAAAATGGCACCGAAGAGGCTAAATAAATTCTGAAAATATCCGACCATCCGTGTTAAGCCTAACCTACTCTCGACTATCCGACCATTCGAATTCTAAAAATAAATTATGAGTAGATGGGTTGGTTTTACCGTAAAGAATCTAACCATATGAGCAATGCTCGGTTCATCATACCTTTGACTGCTAAATACCTCGACTGAAGCCCGCTAGAGTTAATCCGTGGTCACGATAATGCATGTTACAGAGTGCAGCGCTATTATTTAATTTGTACTCCCTCGGTAGATAACTATTTTAGTGATCTAAACGTTTTTATATTTCTTTATAGAAGGAGTAGCTTCCTAGGATCTCTATATTGAAGCGTTGTAATCTTGAGAATTTTATATGTATCATCTTTTTGACTTAGGCACCTTGGAATGTTCATAAAATCAAGGTTAATTTGTAGCTTCCTAGGATTTTTGTATCAAAGCATTGTAATCTCAAGGAATTTTATATGTATTATTTTTTGACTTGGCCATCTTGGAACTATTGGAAAAAACTTAAGAGTGTGTTGTTTCTGTATGTTCATAAAATCCAACCTCATTGCCAGTGGTGCGGCGGTGAGTTTGTCTTGGGCTTCGTTGTTCTGACAAATGGTGTGGAAACCTATATCTTTTATGTCTGATTTTTTTTCACTCTCTTTTCCTTTTAGGAATGTACAGAGTTTTTGTGGACTTTTTTGTGAAGAAAAATAAATCATTTGGACTACATGACCAGGAATTCATCTTCCCCCATCCATTTTTGTATGCGTTTTATATCCAGTCGGGAGATCATTGTTTCTCTTGTTTATATGCTTTTTATACGAACGAAGGCACATTCTACCATCCTTACTTCTATGTATATATTTGGCGAGGAAGGGATTTATAGCACGCTGCGGCCCCGCACACACTTTGTGGGCCGTTGTTCTGCGGCAGAATTCACAAACATGGTTGCGTATAACGGGCATTTTTCCTCATATGACCATCGCCAAGAGCATGTAATGGCTTCGTAAATGGGAATATCAATATACCTATACAAGTGGAGGCACTTGTTATACGTATGTAAAAGTTTTTGTTTAAAGTTATATAGATTGAAACTTACTTTTAGTTGAATGTATTAGTGAGTTCAGTTGTATGAATTGATCAAAATGGGATTTTATTGTATTTATTCATTATAGTTGATAAGTATGAAATGTTCTATGTGAAAATAAATAAATAAAATGAATATGTATGAATTATAGTATGGGGCATTGATTATATAATTGTAAGTTGTGGGATGTAAAACATGAACATAAAGAGCCCTATGTTGTCTTCAAAATTGTTTTGTATTATATATATTTGATTATATAAGTTTTAAATGTTATGTAATATGGTAAGTTTAGTTTTTGTGTTTTATTTATATAGTTTGATTTGAATGATATAGACATATTTGTTTGCTTTATTCACTAAGTTTTGTTTGAGCCATACAAAGATGTCAAGTTATCCAGCAACTATGTTATCAAAATATACTAAATATTTAAGATATTATTTCACCGAATATGATTCACTCCTGGAAAATGAGGATAAAAACCACTTGTGGGTCAAACTCACTTCTGCAAGGTCATTCTGGCACCTAAGTTGGACTGTCTGCCGAGTCCCACTGACTTCAACAAGCACATGACAACAATACCACCAGAAATCGTTCTTCAGATGAGCACCGACTGCAACTGGAGGGTCACAGTCCGGGTGGTCAATGGTAGGCTCACCCATGGTAAAGGGTGGGCCTGCTTCTTCGTAGCTCACCAGTTGCATACCGGGTACCTCATCACCTTCAAGGTGTTGACTCCCGACAACTTCAAGGTCAACATCTTCAACCACTCCGGCACTGAGGTGGTGGCCGAGTGTAAGGAGCACGATGAAGCATTAGTCTGTTTTCTTTAGTAGTGTATGTTGGTTTAAGACTCTGTGTGGTTAATCCTTAGGGGCATGTTTGTTTTCAGACTGTTGTTATGTGGTTGTTAATGTAGTACCTAATGCTTGTTGAAATTGCTATGTTGTGTCTATAAATGTGTGTGTTCGTAACCTCACCACTCGAAAAACCGATGTCTTCCGTGTAACCAAAAACAGCTATTTACATCTGGTTAGCTGAGGCTTGCAACCAAAC
Organism: Triticum aestivum; assembly: GCF_018294505.1. Taxonomy (NCBI): domain Eukaryota; kingdom Viridiplantae; phylum Streptophyta; class Magnoliopsida; order Poales; family Poaceae; genus Triticum; species Triticum aestivum. Next base: position 311,096,384 of record NC_057802.1, read on the forward strand.
ACATGTCTGTTTGTGTGCTTCTGCTCAGTCAGGCTAGGGGGAGGGGATTCATGCAACTAAACTATGCGCAGAACATGGTTTTTTGCCTGTATTCACTCAGTCAGTCCCACAGGCCACATATGCAAGGAGGCCACAATTCATGCAGGTAACCAAATAGAGAATAGATGTATGAAGTAGTAGTACTGTTATCAAGAGGCAGAAGAAAATGAACAGGAGCAATGAAGCAAATGTACCAAGGATTAAGAAGACAAACAGGAGAGGTGAAATGTACCACAAGGTTAAGCGGAAGGACGGAGAAGAATAGGAACAGGAAGGGGGGATTGAAAGAACGTACAAGAAGTAGATGTATGAATTAGCGGTACAAGATAGATATGTATATCATCTTGTATTTATAGGGTTTGCAATTTCCATCTATTTTTGCAGCCAATTTCAGTCCATATTTAGTTTTCCAATGGTGGACAAGGAGGTGCGCATGCGGGCCACCGCGTGCCCTGTGAATTTCTCTTATTTGGCGAAGTGAGAATGGGGTGTCGCTCCATTGGCTGGTTGGCAGCTAGCCCACCCACGTTCAAGCCTCGGCTCTAGCGCGTGGTGCTTGTGGAGTTTTCTTCTATAAAAATAAGGCCAACAAGGGTTAGCCCTGGGTTGGTCTTATTTTTTTTATTTGGCGAAGTGTTTGACGTGTGTGTAGATAGAGATTATCATGACGAAAGTGCCCTTCTAAGCTCGAGCTCATATGATCTTGGTATGAGTAAAATCTAGAAAATTTGACTTTTTTTCAAGAATGTATCATTTCATGATGAAATTTTGCAAGCATTGAAAACATTTGTCAATGTTTGCTAAAACAATCAGATTATTTTGAATATTTTTTTGATTTTAAAGATTTATCCGACCTCTAGTGAGCTCAAGCTGAGATACTCCACGTCCAAGGCGAAAGTGCCCGATTAAGCTAGTTATTGTTGCCTAGATGCTTTGAAACGGATGGAGTATGGCCACAGCACATGTGGATCCAGTAGGCGTTACTGATGCTGCATTCATTTATCGATGCCCATCTGAGCTAGCTGTGGTGGTTAATGGTTACGCAGCATGTTGTCGCCGCCTGCTCTGACTCCGTCACTCGCTCTCTACAGATGGGCATGGCATGGTGAAACAGTCCCAGGCATTCGAACCTCAGCGTGTCCGTCCTGCGCCCATACTTTCTCTCCGTCCATTTCACTCTTTCCTCGTCTTGTACTCAACTCACTTGTGTACCACTTCAAATAAGAGAACGATGACCCATGCCCATGTGCCACCGGCCAGGGAATGAAGCATGCATGCACCGAGACCGAGCAGCGAGCCCACATTAACTGCATGCGATCTTTTTTTTAGAGAAAAGGCGCGGGCCGAGCCCGAGGAGCTCGAACCTAGCTCGGCTTTAAATTAACAAAGACATCAATCAGCCAGGATTACATGGCAGCACCATACACGAAGGAAAACAGCGAAAAGAAGGGGTATAAGGTGCTAAGTAGAACAACTCAAGGCAACACAGCGGGCAAGAACAAATCACGCCGTTGCCAACGACCGCCGCTATACCTACACCAGCTAACCTACTAAGGCCACAGGAGGAGGGCACCACCGTGCGAGTATTGTGTTCGCTGACAGCCAGCGAAGGATCAAACATGGGCAACAATGATTTGTCTCTGCCACCGCAAAGGGCCACCACCCTTTCACCCAGGCTCGATGGGTGCCACACCGGCGGCCGGCAGAGTGGTTCCCCTAGAACCCAAATCAAGGTGTCCAACCTGCCCTAAGAGAGACGCCAGGGGCAGACCCACACGCAACGGAGGCCCAACCGCCCAAGCACCGTCGCCGGCAGCGGCAGGATATAACGCCGGACGAGAGATGCTGAACCAAGGCGCTGAACCACGAAGAAGGCCGAAAATGGCAGCACCATGCACCGGTCAAGGATAGGGATCGCCGGATGAAAGGATCGATATAGTTGACTAGAGGGGGGGGGGGCGGGGTTGAATAGGCAACTAACAATTTTTAGCTTTTCTTTACCAATTTAAACTTTGCATCAAAGTAGGTTGTCTAGATATGCAACTAGGTGAGCAACCTATATGATGCAACAACAATAAGCACACAAGCAAGCAAGGGATATCACACAAATAAGCTTGCACAAGTAAAGGCACGAGATAACCAAGAGTGGAGCCGGTGAAGACGAGGATGTGTTACCGAAGTTCCTTCCTTTTAAGGGGAAGTACGTCTCCGTTGGAGCGGCGTGGAGGCACAATGCTCCCCAAGAAGCCACTAGGGCCACCGTATTCTTCTCACGCCCTCACACAATGCGAGATGCCGTGATTCCACTATTGGTGCCCTTGGAGGCGGCGACCGGACCTTTACAAACAAGGTTGGGGCAATCTCCACAACTTAATTGGAGGCTCCCAACGACACCACGAAGCTTCACCACAATAGACTATGGCTCCGCGGTGACCTCAACCGTCTAGGGTGCTCTAACTCCCAAGAGTAACAAGATCCGCAAGGGATTAGTGGGGGAAATCAAATTTCTCTTGGTGGAAGTGTAGATCGGGGCCTTCTCAACCAATCCCTAGAAAATCAACAAGTTTGATTGGCTAGGAAGAGAGATCGGACAAAAATGGAGCTTGGAGCAACAATGGAGCTTAGAAATGGAGGAGGTAGTCAACTCGGAGAAGAAGACACCCCTTATATAGTGGAGGGACAAATCCAACCGTTATCCACCAATTCAGCCTGCGTAGCACGGTACTACAGCGCCGGGGACGCGGTACTACCGCACGGGCACACGGTACCACCGCAGGGCCACGCGGTACTACCACCCGAGCAGCAGAAACCTGGACAGCCCAAATGCACAGAAGCAGAGGGCGGTAGAACCGCTGGCGCGGTACTACCGCTCCCCCTTGTGGTACTACCGCAAGGCAGGGATGATCCAGATTTTGTGAAGGCACGGACATATAAAAATACATCCGTGGCAACTTCCGCTGAGTTGGAGTCTGTGCAAAAATCCGACACGGTAGTACCGTAAGCCAGGAGCGGTACTACCGCGCGGGGTGCGGATGTAAAAAATTACATCCGCCCCTACTGCCGCGCATGCTGCTGAGCCTGGCCAGAGCGCACGGTACTACCGCGCCACTGGCGCGGTACTACCGCATAGGGCGCGGATGTAAAAAATTACATCCGCCCCTACTGCCCCATAATGAAATCGCCAGTAGTCGCGAATATCTCCTTCTTCCCTAATCCAAGATTGGAGAAAGAAGATCTAAGAGGGACCTATGGAGAATGTAGTCAGAAATCCGCAACCGCCACAGCACCTGGTCTGAGGCCACAGTACTACCACTCCAAGGAAGCGGTACTACCGGGGGCACTTGCGGTACTGCCGTGCCCGAGGCCGGTACTACCGCAAGGGCCTACGGTACTACCGCTCCTAGGAGCAGTACTACCGCATGCCCCAGCTCAGCAAACACGACATTTTGCAAAGACATGAAAAGATGGAGGATGCTCCAAAGAGCCAACGGAAAGGCGGTGCGAATGAAGTAGACGTGTACGTGATGATTCCACCCAAACCTTTCCAAAGCGGACCCCCTCTTAATAGTACGACTTTTCTATGACTCAAAACCACCGAAAAGAAACGTAGAGAAACGCCGTCTTCAATAGTCTTCGAGGGGCACCAAATCGTCTTGTGCCTAGTTATGAAATGTCTGAAATACTCAATGCACACGATTAGTCCGCAAAAGCATTGTCATCAATCACCAAAACAACTAAGGGGTAAATATGCCCTTACAATCTCCCCCTTTTTGGTGGATTGATGACAATACGGGATTTGCACAAAGGGAGATAACAAAGAACATGAGCAAACCCCACATCTCTAAAATATAGACGGGCTCCCCCTAGATGTGTGCTATCTAGATAAGTGCTTTGGACTGCACGACACACATGCTAGGATCAACACTCCCCCTATATTTTATAGACAAGGCATATCTTGCAACAATAAGGCTAACACTAAGCAAGATAGTAACTATGAGCATAATATAAATAGCACAAGATAGCATAAGCTCAATAAGGTATTATAGAGTGCATATGTCTTACACCATATGATAGAGAGGTCTCACACGCACAAACCAAACCAAAGCAAACGAGGTTCAACGGAACGAGAGTAAGCGAAACAAACACAACACGACACAAGACTCGCAAATCCTACACTCTCTCCCCTTTGGCATCAAGACGCCAAAAAGGCAGAGAGGACACCTACAACACAAGTGGTGGCTCCAGCGGAGTAGTCACTCGCACGCTCTCCGTCGGACTCGGCAGCGGGGATGGGCTCCTCCTCAGAATCAGTCCACCTGTAGCCTTGTTTTGCCATCCACTCAGCCTCTGGAGTGATGTGCTTCTCGGAGCCGCTGGAAATGTCCTCTCCAAAAACCTTCATGATCTTCTTGTCGCGGCGGCGACTCTCCTTGGAGGCAACGTGAGTCCGGTACTATCCCTTTGCTTGCATGCAGAACAAGGCCTTCATCTTGGCCTTCAGCTTCTTAGCCCACGAGGGCTCAACAGAGGGAGGAGCATACCCAGCAGAGTTGTCCTCATATGCGTCCTCCTCCTCAATCTCTTCCTCATCAACATCCATCCTAGCAGCCTCAGCCTCAGCACGAGTAGTAGTGTTGGCCCACTGGGTCTTGACACGGAGCTTGATGGGCTCATGACGAGTCCAGTCAGGAGCAAGAAACTCATCATCGGGAAACAGCTTCTCCCAAGTCTTCGAGATCAACAGAAACAAGTAAGGTCCATAGATGGGTACCTTGTGGTTGAACACCGCGAACCAAAGCTCACACCACATGATATGTGAGACATCAAGTGGTTGCGTCTGAGAAACGCGCGCCTCCTCACAAAGGAGCATCATATCCACAAGATAGGCATGCACCTTGTAACACCCCGAGAATCATGCTACAGTAATCCCCTTCTAATGATGCCTTGTCATCATTATTACTGTTGCTAATCTCACTTTGATTCTACTCCTGTTCAAATTTCAAAATTCAAAATAAAGTCCAAAACTCAAAGTTTTCACACATAAAAGCTAAAATGTTCAAGGTGTGGCAAATAATCTCTGGTTATTTGTCATGTTGAAACCAACCTCATTTGTGTAAACAAAATGCCCCTGGGATATTATTTTGTGGTCCAACAATAATTACATTGGCCTTTTCAATTTCTAAAAATGGTTAGCCAACTCCTTCTGACCCCAAACTTTTTATGCAGCTTCACTTTGTTCCTATCTATTTTTGTGCAAAGTGCCACTTTTAAACAAAATTATTTCAGTAACTCTTTTAAATAGGAAACAGATGCAGAATAATAGAAGAAGGAGAAAACAACAGGACTTTCCCCCACGCTGAACCGACCGGCCCAGCTAGCCAACTGGCCGGCCCAGCTAGCAAACTGGCCGGCCTAGTCAACCAGGCCCCCACCGGTCTCCTTCTCCCTCTGTTCTCATGGCGCAGTCGCTACAGGGGTGAGGTCGACCCCGACCACCTCGTCGGCCTCGCCGAGAGGATAAGGTCGAGTCCCGCGACCCCTCGGGCTCCCCGCACCCACTCACTCGCCCTGGACGCCCCCTCTCCCCTCTCTCCCTCTGGCCTCGCCCCCTTCTCCAGATCCACCTCGCCCCGACGCACTGTCGTCGCCGCGTTGCTGCGCCACCGCGGCCACCGTGCCCTCCTCGCCGCCCCGATGTGTCCACGAGCCCCACAACCGTCTTCTGCTTCGTCTGCACCAACGACCTCAAGGCGGGAGCCACCCAGCGTCGGATCCCCTTCGTCTTCCTCCTCGACGGCCACCACACGACCTCGCGGCCGATCTGCTTCACCGGACCTCCCCGAGCCCTCTGCCTAGACCCCACGCTCCTGCGCCGAACGCGCCGTCCCTTGCTCTCTCTAGACGCCCGTAGCCACTACCCCGACGAAGCCCGAACCACCGCCGCCTCGTTTGGTCGCCGGCGGGTCTCCGGTGACCTTTTGGTCAAGGGCCTGTGTCCGTTGTCCTCGCGCGCGCGTAGAGCACGCCCAAAGCTTTAGATTGAACTATTGCGGGTTGCATCGCCGTTTGCGTCGTCGCCCGAAAACTCGCCACCGCGGACCTCGTCGTCGTCCATGATTCTGGTTGCCCCGCACCAACCGATGCCACAGATCGACGCGGCGCGTTCTGCCGTTCGAACGCGACCAAGAACGCGCAAAACGGGGCACTACAGCGTGATTCCGGCGCTCGCCGGCGTTCAGCCGCCGCACGCAGGCCCGCCGGAGCAACTCCGGTGGCGCCGCTGACCTGGCACCATGGGCCCCGCCTATGTGCCACTGCCTGCGGGCCCCGGGGCCCCAGTTGACCATTTAACAAGGGTCAACGCTGATTGGGCAGGCCCTGTGTCTATGACACATGGGTCCCGCCTAAATAAACAAAATTTAATTAAAAAGAAAATAGGTTAATTAGTTAATTAGCTAATTAAAACACTAATTAACCACTGACTAGTAGGGCCCACCATCTAATTAAGTAGTTAGATTAATTTTAACTCCGTTTAGTACTAACAGAGGCTGACATGTGGGTCCCGGTGACCCCGCATGTCATGTTTGACCTGGCCAACCGGTTAGTTAACCTGCTGACTTCATCTTGACATTATGCTGACGTCACCGCCGCACTGTTCTGGATAATGTTGTTTTAAATAATTAAGATAATTCTAGAAAATTGTTTAAATTCTTTGAAAAATTATATAAAATAAACCGTAGCTCGGATGAAAATGTTTTCTACATGAAAGTTGCTCAGAACGACGAGACGAATCTGAACACGCGGTCCGTTCGCCCGCCACACGTCCCTAGCATAGCAAACGTTGAAATTTTCCCCCTCCGGTCATTTGTCTCACACAGGTCCGGAACCGGGAATACCTTCCCGGTTGAATTCCCCTTCACCTTTATCGTGTAGCCATACGTTAGGTCACACCCGGCACAGCATATCGTCATGTTATACTTTGTGATGCTATGTTTACTTTATATTTATTGTTTCTTCCCCCTCTTCTCTCCGGTAGACCCCGAGACCGATGCCGCCCCTGTGATCGACTACGTCACCGACGACCCCTCCTTGCCAGAGCAACCAGGCAAGCCCCCCCTTTGATCATCCCGATATCGCCCATTCCTTTCTCTCATGGTTGCATTAGATTTTGCTACTGTTATTGTTTGCTCCTATTCTGATGCATAGCCTGCTTTTGTAACCTGCTCATTGTACCTTACCCGCTTATCCTAAACTGCTAGTGATCCATCAGTGACCCCCACCTTGTCCTTGTTGCCCCTGCTTCATCATTGAAGACCCGATCAACGGGATCGAAGACCAGGCCCCGGCACCGCACATCACTTTCCCCTTAGCTGCTCGACACTACTGGGTTACTATCGAGTGCCGAGGGTGAGACCTCTACAGCACTTCTGATGTTATCCCTGTAGTGTAGCTAATCGGTCATGGTCATCCAGGGTGATTCCGCCTTAACCACTTCCGATACGACTCTGTCGTGCAACCCCTCAAGTGTGAACCTCGGGGGTGGTTCCTCTTACGTTCACCTTGATGATTACATCGAGTGGAATTCACCGGGGGTGATTCCTCGGGTTTTCCCCTTGATGTTTGGACACACAGTTACTATGATTACTATGACTTTACACTGAACCATGTTACTAAAGACGGGTCGGCCCTGAGGGGTACCCGCGCGAGCTTAATTGTGAGTGATGTGGAGACGGGTTGACCTGGAGGGTGCCCGCGAGATAATTACGAGGCGTGGCCGGGCATTCCTAGCCCTTGCCGCAAGTCCTCGAGACGGGGCAACGGGGTCACATCTTTCGTGAGTCTCTGCTTGTTACCGCGCGTTCCTAATCCACTACGATTTGGATATTTGATCCGAGGGGCCTCTGGCCTGATAGCACTAACCATCACTTGGGCATAGTATGGGCGTTCTGCATCGTATGCATCAGCCGAAGCTTAATAGACGTCAACGACTGAGCGGCGCGCGCCGGGTTGGACTGCGTAAGCACCTGCCTTGTTGAAGGAGGTAGCTAGGTCTGCTCACCGGCCGCGTTCGCAACGTGCAGGAGTTCCCGGGGAGATGGCCCATGACCCCTGGGGGCATAGGTTTAGTCCGGCGTGCTGACCTCTCTATTAAGCCTAGGTCGGGTTGCGGCGTATTGTTTGGTCGAGGCCGGGCATGACCCAGGAAAGTGTGTCCGGCGGAGTTAATCGAGCGTGGTGGGTAAGTTGGTGCACCTCTGCAGGGAAGAAAACATCTATCGATAGCCTGTCCTACGGTAATGGACACTTGGAGTTGTATCCCGATCGATACAACTAGAACTGGATACTTGAGATGAGACATGGATATGAGAAATGGATAGTATGGCTCTGGGATTGCTTTCTCGCAGGGAGTCGAGAAAGGATCTCTGGCCGAGGTTGATAACACTTCTACTACTTTACTTTATGCTACTCTACTCCCTCCTGTTGCTACAAGATGGTGGTTTCCAGATGATGCTAGTCTTCGATAGGACTAGGTTCCCCCTCTTATTCTCGCATTTCTGGAGCCTAGTCCACATATCCAGCCTTCCTTTGATAATGTTGCATATGTAGAGTAGATCCTTGCTTGCTGAGTACTTCGGATGAGTACTCATGGTTGCTTTGCTTCCTCTTTCCCCCCTTTTTCCATTCTTCTCGAATGTCGCAACCAGATGGTGGATCCCAGGATCCAGACGACACCACCGACGACTACTACTACCCCCGAGGGTGCCTACTACTACGTGGAGACCGCCGACGACCAGGAGTAGTTAGGAGGCTCCCAGGCAGGAGGCCTTGCCTTTTCGATCGTAGATGCTTTTGTGCTGGCCTTCTTAAGGCTAACTTGTTTAACTCATGTCTGTACTCAGATATTGTTGCTTCCGCTGACTCTTGTGTATTCGAGCTTATGTATTTGAGCCCTCGAGGCCCCTGGCTTGTAATATAAAGCTTGTATTATTTTAATTTGTGTCTAGAGTTGTGTTGTGATATCTTCCCGTGAGTCCTTGATCTTGATCGTACACATTTGCGTGTATGATTAGTGTACGGTCGAGTCGGGGGCGTCACACACCTTGTCCTTGTCACCAATGCGGGGAAAGAGGGAGTTGCGGAAGATGCAATACATGATGTCCAGAAATGAGTTCAGCACCCACGTCTTCTTGCCACTAGGAAGCAACTTCTCAACATAAAACTGCTGGAGCTTGTTCTTGTTAGCTGACTCGGAGTTGGCATGAGGGCGAACACCAATGGGCGTGTTGAGCCCCTCATCAGGTACGTGGAGCAAATCCATGAAGTCCTTCCATGTAGCAATCAGCTGACGTCCATTGGTCATCCAAGTCATCCTCCGTTCCTCATCAGAATGAAAGTGAACTGAAGCAAAGAACTGGGCCACAAGCTTGGGATCAAAGTCCAGGTGGAAAGAGATCACATCCTCAATGGCAAACTGCTCCACGAGATCCAAGGCCTCACCAAAGTAGGCACGGTGCTTATCATCCCTCATGTGATTCATGTCAATCCAGCGCACGTCCACATATATGTTCTTCTTGCCCTTGATCACATCCAGATAAATGAGATTCTGCTGCTTGGTCCAGAACAGGTCATTCCCTCTGAAGTTGGCATGAGGGTTCACATAGGGGTTGATCTTCCTTCGAGAGATGAACTCAGCAAGTGGTATCTCATCCATGCCCATGGAGGGCTCCTTGTGCTTGGTGGCGGTGGTCTTGGTCCTATGTTGGGGGGCATTGGAGCCCTCTGGAGCTTTATCTTGGTTGCGCAGACGCTTGGAGCCCGTGTCACGACTGGGATTGGAACGGCGAGCAGGGGCACCGGAGCCACCACCTAAGACACAAAACACAAAAACACGCACAAGAAGCGAGAAGGATCAATGCAAAGACCACAGCAAAACAGGTGAAACAAGTAGAACTCGCACTTGGTAATTGCCACGTGGGACATTTGACCACAACGGTAGTACCGCATGGGTGCGCGGTACTAAAATTTTAGTGCTGCTCCTAGCCACGGTAGTACCGTGCCAGGGTGGCACGGTAGTATCGTGTCTTGGAGCGGCAGTAAAATTTTAGTGCCGTGCCCCGCGCGGTAGTACCGCACCAGAGATGCGGTAGTACCGCACGGCGGCAGATCCGAATCCACAATTGGATCTGAGCACAACCGTGACAACGACGTGGTACTACGGTTGATCAAATCTACCATGGGGCAACATAGCAAGTACAATCTCTACGCATTACTACTCTCCTACATCCTACTCTTGCATAGATTTGGCCTAAAATCTCAAGAACAACATGCATCTCCCCAAAAACCTAGAAGCAAACGAACGAACCAAAGAGAGAGGGATTTGGGGAGAAACCTTGTTCCATGGCAAGAGGAAGTGGTGGGGAACGATCCCACCGGTCGGAATCCGAGGAGAGCGGCCAGAGGCGGAGATCCGGCGAGGGCCTCCGGCGCCGTTCTTGGGCAGGAGAGAGAGAGAGAGACGGCGTGGGGAGGAAGAGTGAATGGGTATGGGGGAGTTGGAACTCCCCCTGCCCGCTCTTAACCCCCACGCACTCTCGACTGCGTGGTAGTACCGCCTGGGCGGAAGTACCGCACCGAGGGCGGTAGTACCGCTCCCCAGGCAGCAGTAAAAAATTACTGCCATGCTGGGTGCGGTAGTACCATGAGTAGCTCCCGCGGTAGTACCGTGGCAAGGCGCGGTAGTACCGTGTGCCCAAGACAATGCAAGTTTCAAAACATAGAAGAACAAGGGGCCTTTGCAAAGCAACATGCAAGCGAACGGACGGACCAAAACGCTGACACAAGAGACAACACACACACGCTCGACACGAAGAAAGACAGACACGAGACAAAAAAGACTAGACATGCAACACAACCTCTCCAAAGAGAGGGCGGTGGCCGGAGCCACCTATGTTTGAGTCAATTGGTATGGCACCGCGAAGAATTATCCTTGGGCCCATGACCAAAACTCGTCTTTGAAGCACAAGTACCAACAACAATGGTTAATGTGAAAGAGTTGATCAATTTATGCATAATGGGGGAGGGATAGTTCATTGAGAGAAAAACACTCCCCCTATGTCCATGCCTACACCTAAACAAGATAACAAGTTGAGTATAGTGGGGTGTGCAAGGGTTCAAGCAACATTGCTCGAATCAATGATATTTAGCTCATGCCTTAACTCGCGAAATCTTGCTTCATCAAAGGGCTTCGTGAAAATATCTGCAAGGTTATCATGAGTGTTGACGTACTTGAGCTCCCCTCGCCTAATGTGATCCCGGATGAAGTGATACCGAATCTCAATATGCTTCGTCTTGAAGTGTTGCACCGGGTTGAGAGAAATCTTGATGGCACTTTCATTGTCACACCAAAGAGGCACTTTGTCACAAATGACATCGTAATCCTTTAAAGTTTGCATCATCCTTAGAAGTTGTGCACAACAACTACTGGCCGCCACATACTCCGCTTCGGTGGACGAGAGAGACACACAACTTTTCTTCTTAGCAGACCAACTTACCATAGAGCAACCAAGGAATTGGCACCCTCCGGAAGTGGACTTCCTATCCACTTTGTCTCCCGCCCAATCCGAGTCCGAATAACCTACAAGCTTGAAGTTTGCTCCTCTTGGGTACCATTTTTGGAAATATGCCCTAGAGGCAATAATAAAATGGTTATTATTATATTTCCTTGTTCATGATAATTGTCTATTGTTCATGCTATAATTGTATTAACTGGAAACCGTAATACATGTGTGAATACATAGACCACAACATGTCCCTAGTAAGCCTCTAGTTGACTAGCTGGTTGATCAATAGATGGTTATGGTTTCCTGACCATGGACATTGGATGTCAGTGATAACGGGATCACATCATTAGGAGAATTATGTGATGGACAAGACCCAATCCTAAGCATAGCACAAGATCGTGTAGTTCGTTTGCTAAGAGCTTTTCTAATGTCAAGTATCGTTTCCTTAGACCATGAGATTGTGCAACTCCCGGATACCGTAGGAATGCTTTGGGTGTACCAAACGTCACAACGTAACTGGGTGGCTATAAAGGCGCACTACAGGTATCTCCGAAAGTGTCTGTTGGGTTGGCACGAATCGAGACTGGGATTTGTCACTCCGTATGACGGAGAGGTATCTCTGGGCCTACTCGGTAATGCATCATCATAATGAGCTCAATGTGACTAAGGAGTTAGCCACGGGATCATGCGTTACGGAACGAGTAAAGTGACTTGCCGGTAACGAGATTGAACAAGGTATTGGGATACCGACGATCGAATCTCGGGCAAGTAACGTACCGATTGACAAAGGGAATTGTATACGGGATTGATTGAATCCTCGACATCGTGGTTCATCCAATGAGATCATCAAGGAGCATGTGGGAGCCAACATGGGTATCCAAATCCCTCTGTTGGTTATTGGCCGGAGAGTCGTCTCGGTCATGTCTGCATGTCTCCCGAACCCGTAGGGTCTACACACTTAAGGTTCGGTGACGCTAGGGTTGTAGAGATATTAGTATGCGGAAATCCGAAAGTTGTTCGGAGTACCGGATGAGATCCCGGACGTCACGAGGATTTCCGGAATGGTCCGGAGGTAAAGATTTATATATGGGAAGTCTTGTTTTGGTCGCCGGAAAAGTTTCGTGCATTATCGGTATTGTATCGGGAGTGCCGAAAAGGGTCCGGGGGTCCACCAGGGGGGCACATGGGCTGTAGGGGTGTGCACCTTGGCCTATATGGGCCAAGGGAACCAGCCCCAAGAGGCCCATGCGCCAAGAGATAAGGGAAAGGGAGAGTCCTAAAGGGGGAAGGCACCTCCTGGGTGCCTTGGGGAGGATGGACTCCTCCCTGGCCGCACCCTTCCTTGGAGGAAGGGCCAAGGCTGCGCCGCCCCCCCTCTCCCTTGCCCCTATATATATGTGGGAAGGGGAGGGCAGCCATAACCCAAGCCCTGGCGCCTCCCTCTCCCTCCCGTGACACATCTCCCTCCTCCCGCAGCGCTTGGCGAAGCCCTGTTGGATCCCCGCTGCTTCCAGCACCACGCCGTCGTGCTGCTGGATCTCCATCAACCTCTCCTCCCCCCTTGCTGGATCAAGAAGGAGGAGATGTCGCTGCTCCGTACGTGTGTTGAACGCGGAGGTGCCGTCCGTTCGGCGCTAGGATCATCGGTGATTTGGATCACGACGAGTACGACTCCATCAATCCCGTTCTCTTGAACGCTTCCGCTCGCGATCTACAAGGGTATGTAGATGCACTCCTCTCTCTCGTTGCTAGATGACTCCATAGATTGATCTTGGTGATGCGTAGAAAATTTTGAATTATTGCTACGTTCCCCAACAGTGGCATCATGAGCTAGGTCTATGCGTAGATTCTATGCACGAGTAAAACACAAAGTAGTTGTGGGCGATGATTTGTTCAATTTGCTTACCGTTACTAGTCTTATCTTGATTCGGCGGCATTGTGGGATGAAGCGGCCCGGACCGACCTTACACGTACTCTTACGTGAGACAGGTTCCACCGACTGACATGCACTTGATGCATAAGGTGGCTAGCGGGTGTCTGTCTCTCCCACTTTAGTCGGATCGGATTCGATGAAGAGGGTCCTTATGAAGGGTAAATAGCAATTGGCATATCACCGTTGTGGCTTTTGCGTAGGTAAGAAACGTTCTTGCTAGAAACCCATAGCAGCCACGTAAAACATGCAACAACAATTAGAGGACGTCTAACTTGTTTTTGTAGGGTATGCTATGTGATGTGATATGGCCAAAAGGATGTGATGAATGATATATGTGATGTATGAGATTGATCATGTTCTTGTAATAGGAATCACGACTTGCATGTCGATGAGTATGACAACCGGCAGGAGCCATAGGAGTTGTCTTAATTTATTGTATGACCTGCGTGTCAATGAAAAACGCCATGTAATTACTTTACTTTATTGCTAACCGTTAGCCATAGTAGTAGAAGTAATAGTTGGCGAGACAACTTCATGAAGACACGATGATGGAGATCATGGTGTCATGCCGGTGACGAAGGTGATCATGTCGCGCCTCGAAGATGGAGATCAAAAGGCGCAAGATGATATTGGCCATATCATGTCACTTTATGATTTGCATGTGATGTTTGTCATGTTTACATCTTATTTTCTTAGAACAACGGTAGCATAAATAAGATGATCCCTCACTAAAATTTCAAGAGATGTGTTCCCCCTAACTGTGCACCGTTGCGAAGGTTCGTTGTTTCGAAGCACCACGTGATGATCGGGTGTGATAGATTCTAACGTTCGCATACAACGGGTGTAAGCCAGATTTACACATGCGAAACACTTAGGTTGACTTGACGAGCCTAGCATGTACAGACATGGCCACGGAACACAAGAGACCGAAAGGTCGAACATGAGTCGTATAGTAGATACGATCAACATGCAGATGTTCACCGTTGATGACTAGTCCGTCTCACGTGATGATCGGACACGGTCTAGTCGATTCGGATCATGTATCACTTAGATGACTAGAGGGATGTCTATCTAAGTGGGAGTTCATTAAATAATCAGATGAACTTAATTATCGTGAACATAGTCAAAAGGTCTTTGCAAATTATGTCATAGCTTATGCTTTAGTTCTACTGTTTAAGATATGTTCCTAGAGAAAAATTTAGTTGAAAGTTGATAGTAGCAATTATGCGGACTGGGTCCGTAAACTGAGGATTGTCCTCATTGCTGCACAGAAGGCTTATGTCCTTAATGCACCGCTCGGTGTGCTGAACCTCGAGCGTCGTTTGTGGATGTTGCGAACATCTGACATACACGTTTTGATGACTATGTGATAGTTCAGTGCGTAATGTTGAACGGTTTAGAATTGAGGCACCGAAGACATTTTGAAACGTCGCGGAACATATGAGATGTTCCAAGAGCTGAAATTGGGATTTTAGGCTCATGCCCACGTCAAGAGGTATGAGACCTCTGACAAGTTTCTTAAGCCTGCAAACTAAGGGAGAAAAGCTCAACCGTTGAGCATGTGCTCAGATTGTCTGAGTACTACAATCGCTTGAATTCTCCGAAAGTGTCTGTTGGGTTGGCACGAATCGAGACTGGGATTTGTCACTCCGTATGACGGAGAGGTATCTCTGGGCCCACTCGGTAATGCATCATCATAATGAGCTCAATGTGACTAAGGAGTTAGCCACGGGATCATGCGTTACGGAATGAGTAAAGTGACTTGCCGGTAACGAGATTGAACAAGGTATTGGGATACCGACGATCGAATCTCGGGCAAGTAACATACCGATTGACAAAGGGAATTGTATACGGGATTGATTGAATCCTCGACATCGTGGTTCATCCGATGAGACCATCGAGGAGCATGTCGGAGCCAACATGGGTATCCAGATCCTGCTGTTGGTTATTGGCCGGAGAGTCGTCTCGGTCATGTCTGCATGTCTCCCGAACCCGTAGGGTCTACACACTTAAGGTTCGGTGACGCTAGGGTTGTAGAGATATTAGTATGCGGAAATCCGAAAGTTGTTCGGAGTCCCGGATGAGATCCCGGACGTCACGAGGGGTTCCGGAATGGTCCGGAGGTAAAGATTTATATATGGGAAGTCTTGTTTTGGTAGCCGGAAAAGTTTCGCGCATTATCGGTATTGTACCGGGAGTGCCGAAAGGGGTCCGGGGGTCCACCTGCCCCGGGGGTGCCACATGGGCTGTAGGGGTGTGCGCCTTGGCCTATACGGGCCAAGGGAACCAGCCCCAAGAGGCCCATGCGCCAAGATATAAGGGAAAGGGAGAGTCCTAAAGGGGAAGGCACCTCCTGGGTGCCTTGGGGAGGATGGACTCCTCCCTGGCCGCACCCTTCCTTGGAGGAAGGGCCAAGGCTGCGCCCCCCCTCTCCCTTGCCCCTATATATATGTGGGAAGGGGAGGGCAGCCATACCCCAAGCCCTGGCGCCTCCCTCTCCCTCCCGTGACACATTTCCCTCCTCCCGCAGCGCTTGGCGAAGCCCTGTTGAATCCCCGCTGCTTCCACCACCACGTCGTCGTGCTGCTGGATCTCCATCAACCTCTCCTCCCCCTTGATGGATCAAGAAGGAGGAGACGTCGCTGCTCCGTACATGTGTTGAACGCGGAGGTGCCGTCCGTTCGGCGCTAGGATCATCGGTGATTTGGATCACGACGAGTACGACTCCATCAACCCCGTTCTCTTGAACGCTTCCGCTCGCGATCTACAAGGGTATGTAGATGCACTCATCTCTCTCGTTGCTAGATGACTCCATAGATTGATCTTGGTGATGCGTAGAAAATTTTGAATTATTGCTACGTTCCCCAACAACCATAAGCCAAAGTTTGGGGTATGAGCCAAATATCGAAAGATTCGCTTAACCGCCACAAAGTGGCTTTCCTTAGGTGCGGCTAGAAACCGTGCACAAATTCCCACACTCAACATGATATCCCATCTAGATGCACAAAGGTAAAGCAAGGAGCCAATCATGGAGCGATATACCTTTTGATCCACCGCTTTACCATTGGGATCAATGTCAAGTTGGCACTTGGTGGGCATTGGAGTGGAAGCCGGCTTGACATCACTTAGCTTGAATCTCTTTAGCATGTCTTGAGTGTATTTGGCTTGGTTGATTAAGGTTCCTTCTCTTCTTTGTTTGACTTCGAATCCAAGGAAGAACTTCAACTCTCCCATCGAAGACATCTTAAACTTAGAGGCCATGAGAGCGGCAAATTTCTCATTGAAAGCTTTGTTAGGGGAACCAAAGATAATATCATCAACATATAGTTGGCACACAAACAACTCCCCTTTGACCTTCTTAGTAAAAAGAGTGGGGTCAATTTTCCCAACTTCAAATCCATGATCTTGCAACAACTTTGTAAGATGGTCATACCACGCACGTGGGGCTTGTTTAAGGCCATAGAGTGCCTTATCGAGTTGATACACATGATCCGGGAAGTAGGGATCCTCGAACCCGGGGGGCTGTTTGACATATACCAACTCATTAATAGGACCATTCAGAAAAGCACTCTTCACATCCATTTGTTGCAACTTAAAGTTATGATGATAAGCATAAGCAGTCAACAAACGAATGGATTCAAGGCGAGCAATGGGAGCAAAGGTTTCACCGTAGTCGATACCCTCGACTTGGGAGTAGCCTTGTGCTACCAATCTTGCCTTGTTGCGAACTATTGTCCCATGAGAATCTTGCTTGTTCTTGAATATCCACTTGGTTCCAATGACATTGTGGTTCCCCGTTGGCCTTGGCACCAATCTCCACACCTTGTTGTACTCGAAGTTGTTGAGTTCTTCATGCATGGCATTGAGCCAATCCGGATCTTCGAGCGCCTCATAGACCTTTTGGGGTTCAACACAAGAGACAAACGCGTGATGTTCACAATAGTTTGCCAATTGTCTACGAGTGCTTACCCCCTTTTGAATGTTTCCAAGCACATTCTTCATGAGATGACCCTTGGTGGAGAGCTTGGATGCAATCTTGGCGGCACGACGCTCCAATTCCTCCTCGGGGGTGAGTCGAGGAGCGGTCACTTGATCATCTTGAGCGCCGTCTTGAGCTTGTTCTTGATCTTGAGGTTGCTCTTGATCTTGAACTTGCTCGGAGGAGAGAACTTGACCTTGGGCATCACTTGGCGATTCAACACCGTCTTGAGATTGATCTTGCCCTTGGTCTTGTTCATGAGGTTGAGGGCCTTCACTTTGTTCTTCGAAAGCGTGTGGGCCTTGGGTTGATGATGGCTCCACTTGAGTGGAGCATTGTCCTTCTCCTTCAGCCACAAGGGGTTCCTCAATGGGTAGGATAAAACCAACTCCCATTCTTCTTATGGCTTGAGGAATTTCATCACCTACATCACAAGTGCCACTTTGCTCCACTTGGGAGTCGTTATTCTCATCAAACTCCACGTTACACGTCTCTTCAATAAGTCCCGTGGACTTATTGAGGACACGGTAAGCATGAGAGTTTGTAGCATAACCAACAAATATGCCCTCATAGTCTCTAGCCTCAAATTTGGACAAACGAACACCTTTCTTGAGAACGAAACACTTACACCCGAACACCCGAAAGTACTTGAGGTTGGGCTTGTTACCGGTGAGTATCTCATATGGAGTCTTGTTCAAGCCCTTGCGGAGGTAGAGCCGATTGGATGCATGACAAGCGGTGTTGATGGCTTCGGCCCAAAAGTTGTATGGAGACTTGAACTCCGCCATCATGGTCCTTGCCGCATCCATCAACGTCCGGTTCTTCCTCTCCGCTACACCATTTTGTTGAGGGGTGTATGGTGCGGAATATTGATGCTTGATCCCCTCATCACTAAGAAACTCATCCAAGGTGTAGTTCTTGAACTCGGTGCCGTTGTCACTTCTTATTGTCAAGATCTTTGCATTGTGTTGACGTTGGGCTTCATTTGCAAAGTCAATGACGGTTTGTTGGGTCTCGCTCTTCCTCTTGAAGAAATATACCCAAGTGTATCTTGAATAATCATCCACAATCACCAAGCAATACTTTCTACCCCCAAGACTATCAAAGGATGGAGGCCCAAAGAGATCCAAGTGAAGGAGCTCCAATGGCCTCTTCGAGTAAATGATAGTCGTGGGAGGGTGAGCCTTTTCATGTAGCTTTCCTTCGATACAAGCACTGCAAGCACGATCTTTAGCAAAACTAACATTTGTTAGTCCACGGACATGGTCCCCCTTGAGAAGACTTTGCAAAGATCTCATATTGACATGGGCTAAATGGCGATGCCAAAGCCATCCCACGTCAACTTTAGCCATTAGGCATGTCGCGGTCTTAGTGGGTCGCTCCGAAAAGTTAATCACATAGAGACCGTTCTCGACATGCCCAACAAAGGCTACTTTAAGAGTCTTGCTCCACAAGAGGGCCACGATATCAATATCAAAGAAAGTGGCAAAGCCCATGAGTGCAAGTTGACGAACGGAAAGTAAATTGTATGCAAGGGACTCAACAAGCATGACCTTCTCGATCGTGAGATCATGAGAAATGACAACCTTGCCAAGTCCCAATACATTATAAGACGAGGCATCACCCCACTCGACATTGGTGGGCATAGATGGAATCTTGTGAACATCCACCACCAAGTCCTTGCTTCCGGTCATATGATTTGTAGCTCCACTATCGAGCAACCATGATCCCCCACCGGAAGCAAACACCTACAAGAGATCAATGCTTGGTTTTAGGAACCCATTTTGTAATGGGTCCTTTGATGTTAGTGACAAGGGTCTTAGGAACCCAAATAGACCATTCAATTTACTCATAAGGAGAACCAACAAATTTGGCATAAACATGCCCATCACTAGCACGGCACAACACATAAGAAGGGTTAAAGTCGCCGGCTTTGTTGGAAGGGGTGGCATTGCCCTTCTTGACACCACCACCCTTCACATTGTTCTTCTTCTCCTTGGAAGCACCCTCTCCCTCCTTCACAAAAGTTTGCTTGAGAGGAGGAGGTCGTTTGGTCTTGTCATTCTTCTTCTTGTTCTTGGAAACGGGTGCGAACCCAATTCCTTCCTTGGCCAGAACTTCCTTTTGATTGCTCAAAAGGTCGTTGAGGTTCTTATCTCCTTGTATGCACGACACAAGGCCTTTCTCAAGTTGCTCCTTCAACTTGGCATTCTCCTCAACAAGATGCACATGCTCACAACAAGGGTTAGTAGCATTTGCATTATCAATTAAAACCATATGAGGAAACGTGGCTTTCTCCTTGGTTAGCTTCACTTGAAGTTGATCATGAGACTCCTTGAGACTAGCATGAATACCCTTCAAGGCCTTGTGAGCCTTGTCAAGTACATCAAACTCCTCCTTGAGTCTAGCAAGATCAACCCCAAGGTTGGCCTTCTCGGAATTTAGCACACGAGATACAACAAGAGCATGATCAAGATCTTTCTTTAATTTAGTGTGGTCATCGTTGTATGACTCCTCAAGAGCCAAACGAAGACCTCACTCTTCCTCAAGAGCATTGGAAAGATCCGAAATCTCATCAGCATAGTCACGACTATGCCCTTCCATCTTAGAGATGGTATCTTCGTGAGCCTCGATCATGTCATTGGCTTCACCAAGTTGTTCCAAGAGAGAAACGAAGTGCTTCTTGGATTTAACCTTGAGCTTACTCATAAAAGACTCAAATTCATTCTCCTCCACACTAGACCCCTCATGTTCATCAATGCAATCCATCAAAGAAGGATTATTAATGATTGTAGTTTTGATATTGGGGGTTACCTTGTTGGTGGCTTTAGCCATGAGGCACTTGGCGGTGATGTTCTCATTGGGTGAGTCGAAGAGAGACACCCTGGAGTTGTCGCAATGGCAATGGAGGCCACGGCAACCGACTCACCGTCTTCATCATCATCATCATCCTCATTGTACTCTTCTTGTGCCACCAACCCCTTGGGAGGAGTCTTCTTGGTGAAGTTGCTCTTGTTGGGGAAAGACTTGGCCTTGTCCTTTCGGATGAGTTTGCCACCATTGTCTTCCCTCTTCTCATAAGGACATTCCGCAACAAAATGGCTCACATTGCCACAATTATAGCAAGTCCTCACTCGTTGCTTGACCTTCGCGCCACTTGAGTTGTTCTTGTTGAAGTTGGGCCTTGTGTTCTTCTTACTCCAAAATTGCCTTGAAGCAAGAGCCATGTGTTCATGATAAGCATACTTTGTATCTTCGGGGTTGCTCTCCTCTTCTTCCTCTTCTCCCTCTTCTTCCACACTAACCTTAGCCTTCAAGGCAAGGTTGGTATTCTTTGCTCTTTGAGAGTGTAACACCGCATTGTCGGCGGTCTTGTCCAAGATGCTCATAGCCAAAAACTCATCCAACACTTCACTTGAGGACAAGGTGTGGAAGTCCGGCCTTTGACGAATGACGGAGGACATGGCCTTGTGATAAGGCATCATGGCCTTGAGGAATTTGCGCTTGATCCAATTGTCATCTGTATCCTTGCTCCCATGATCTCGGAGTGAGACCGCGAGAGTAGTCAATCTCCGATAAAGCTCACGAGGTTCTTCATCTTCTTTCATTGCAAACTCATCGGCTTCATCTTGCACCACTTCATAGTTGGAGCGTTGAATGCTTGCGCTTCCCCGGTAGAGGGACAGAACGTGGCGCCATGCATCTTTGGCCATGGTGAAGGGTCGGAGATGAGCAAGATCTTCCGGTGGAATTGCATCTTGGACGATGAAGAGAGCTTTCTCATTGAATTGATTATCCGTGGCTTCTCTAGGGGTGAAGTTGCTTCGGTCATGCGGATAAAAGCCTTCTTCAATGATTCTATAAGGGTTAGTATTAACATGGTTCAAATGCTTAAAACGATAAACCCAAGAATCAAAGTCCTCATTTTTCACAATCTTAGGGGGAGGACCGGCATGATTCAAATGAGTGGAAGGAATCGGTCCACCGTAAACAAGAGGAGGTTCCACATGGGCAAAGATGCCGGTGCCATTTTTACCACTAGAAGAAGGAGCCTTTTCACTAGTAGCTTCCCCCTTATCGGAGTTAGCATCTGTCACCTTGTTAGTGGGATCACCCACTTTCATCGGTGCGGTGGATAGTTTAAGCCCTTCTATGAATTTGTTAAACATGCTTTCAACCTCGGTCGTCATGGAGGTTTTCAATGTGTCCAAAGCCACATTGAATTCCTCACGAGAGACCGCGGTTCCCCCATCGGCCGTAGACGAGATCGGATTCACACCGGAGTGCTCTTCCCACTGTCTACGGTGTCAACCATACTCTTCGGACGACAAAGTCCTTAATAAAGAGACGAGGCTCTAATACCAATTGAAAGGATCGATATAGTTGACTAGAGGGGAGGTGAATAGGCAACTAACAATTTTTAGCTTTTCTTTACCAATTTAAACTTTGCATCAAAGTAGGTTGTCTAGATATGCAACTAGGTGAGCAACCTATATGATGCAACAACAATAAGCACACAAGCAAGCAAGGGATATCACACAAATAAGCTTGCACAAGTAAAGGCACGAGATAACCAAGAGTGGAGCCGGTGAAGACGAGGATGTGTTACCAAAGTTCCTTCCTTTTGAGGGGAAGTACGTCTCCGTTGGAGCGGTGTGGAGGCACAATGCTCCCAAACAAGCCACTAGGGCCACCGTATTCTTCTCACGCCCTCACAAAATGCGAGATGCCGTGATTCCACTATTGGTGCCCTTGGAGGCGGCGACCGGACCTTTACAAACATGGTTGGGGCAATCTCCACAACTTAATTGAAGGCTCCCAACGACACCACGAAGCTTCACCACAATGGACTATGGCTCCGCGGTGACCTCAACCGTCTAGGGTGCTCAAACACCCAAGAGTAACAAGATCCGCAAGGGATTACTGGGGGGAATCAAATTTCTCTTGGTGGAAGTGTAGATCGGGGCCTTCTCAACCAATCCTAGAAAATCAACAAGTTTGATTGGCTAGGGAGAGAGATCGGGCGAAAATAGAGCTTGGAGCAACAATGGAGCTTAGAAATGGGAGAGGTAGTCAACTCGGAGAAGAAGACATCCCTTATATAGTGGAGGGACAAATCCAACCGTTATCCACCAATTCAGCCTGCGTAGCACGGTACTACCGCGCCGGGGACGCGGTACTACCGCACGGGCACACGGTACTACCGCAGGGCCACGCGGTACTACCGCCCGAGCAGCATAAACCTGGACAGCCCAAATGCACAGAAGCAGAGGGCGGTAGAACCGCTGGCGCGGTACTACCGCTCCCCCTTGCGGTACTACCGCAAGGCAGGGATGATCCAGATTTTGTGAAGGCACGAACATATAAAAATACATCCGTGGCAACTTCCGCTGAGTTGGAGTCTATGCAAAAATCCGACACGGTAGTACCGTAAGCCAGGAGCGGTACTACCGCGCGGGGTGCAGATGTAAAAAATTACATCCGCCCCTACTGCCGCGCATGCTGCTGAGCCTGGCCAGAGCGCACGGTACTACCGCGCCGCTGGCGCGGTACTACCGCGTAGGACGCGGATGTAAAAAATTACATCCGCCCCTACTACCGCAACCGCCACAGCGCCTGGCCTGAGGCCACAGTACTACCGCTCCAAGGAAGCGGTACTACCGGGGGCACTTGCGGTACTGCCGCGCCCGAGGCCAGTACTACCGCAAGGGCCTGCGGTACTACCGCTCCTAGGAGCAGTACTACCGCATGCCCCAGCTCAGCAAACACGACATTTTGCAAAGACATGAAAAGAAGGAGGATGCTCCAAAGAGCCAACGGAAAGGCGGTGCGAATGAAGTAGACGTGTACGTGATGATTCCAACCCAACATTTTCAAAGCGGACCCTCTCTTAATAGTACGGCTTTCCTATGACTCAAAACCACCGAAAAGAAATGTAGAGAAACGCCGTCTTCAATAGTCTTTGAGGGGCACCAAATCGTCTTGTGCCTAGTGATGAAATGTCTGAAATACTCAATGCACACGATTAGTCCGCAAAAGTATTGTCATCAATCACCAAAACAACTAAGGGATAAATATGCCCTTACACCGGACCACCGGCATCGAGAAGGACACCGATCCCCTCACACCAATGGCCGGGACCAAGTGCACCAGGACCGAGTAGGCGGCGGAGATGTAGCCTGGCCACGCTGTCAACGAACCGCCGCCACCTCCACCACCGCTTGAGCAGCCCCGAAACGATGCCTTCAGGAAGGAGCACGCCGCCACGGTGTCGTCGTCGCTTGGAACAGTGGGTCTGAAGCTTTCACCTGAGCTTCTGGGAGGGATGGAAGGAAGGGGATCCTCTCCAAAGCCTCCAACAAGGGGAACAACACCCAAAGGCGCCACCTTCGGAGTGGGCGCCGGCCAAGGGATTCCCCCGGATCCACTTCCAGCCACCAGATCTGCAAAGCCAACACCCGAGATCGGCGGCCGAAGCCACCAGGGGCCGGATCCGCTGCAGATCGGAGTAGATCGGGGTTGAGGACGAACATCTCCATGGCGACCAGCAACCAGCGGGGGGGCGCAGCAGCAGCCGACGCCCACCACCTCCACGCCGCTCACACGACCTAGGAGATGACCCGCCAGCACCCGCCGCGCGCCACCACCCAGGGTTGCTGCCCTGGAAGCTGAGGCCCTCCACCCAAAGTGAAGACGTTAGGATCCCCGCCGCCACCTTCACCGGCACCACACGGTCGCGCCAGTGGGCACCTTGGGCGGCGACAGAGAGGAGAGATGCGAAGGGGAACGAGGCAGAGGTGCGAGGGTTCGCCCCCGAGTCGCCTCAGAGGAGCCCGCGCGGGGGGGGGGGGGGGGGGGGGGGGGGGGGGAGGTGCTAGGTAGTCAACTGCATGCGATCTTGCACAAAATAAATCGTATGTACTACATCTGTCTTGGTTTATTGGTCTTTTTAGTATTTTGTGTCAAATTTTGACCATGAATTTAATTAACTAAATATTAATGTATGTCATAAAAAATTACAATGGTACTATTTTTTATGACATGCAATATAATTTCGTCGATTAAATATATGATCAAATTTTGACACAAAATACAAAAAGAACCAATAAATCAGGACGAAGGTAGTATCGTCTAATTTCCTAGCCTTGTTCCCCTCAAAACTAAGTATATAGTACACAAGTACATATTGTTATTTCTCTTCAAATACAGTATGACATAACCTAGGAGGATCCTAGATCGAGATAGCCGGCCAAGCATTTGGCAGCGGCACAGCAAGTTTCTGCACATCTTTTTCTCCAAGAATCAGCACGGAATATACTACTCCGGCAGCAGGTCGCAGAATCTCGCCCGATATTAAAAACACATTTTTAATCCTGCCATCTTCCTCACATGGAGGCGCTCGGTCGGTCTGTTCGACGTAACCACAAGATTAATTTACCCAGCGACGGACAATAATTAGCGAACGTATACAGGGGTAGGCATCGTTGGCGTCCAGGCGCTCCGGCCTCGTCTGCTCCGACGCCTTTCGTCTTCTCGCCCTAGTACACGAGAAGTGTTTTTTCTTTTTCTTTTTCATATTGAAACCAATCACTTTGGATTGTTGTTCACAAGGAGTAGTGACAAATCGGATGAGGTAGCGGCGAGAAAACATGATGGGACAAAAAAAGAGTGTAACTATCCACAATTTTAAAACGATACAAGTCTCCATATAGTAGCTCACAAACTGTGTAAGTAAATCTAACTGATTCGCTGTGCTGACCTTTTACACAATTGCTTTTTGTGCGGTGGTTGCAATGTGTTAGCGGGCACGAAACTGTGAATAATTCCCCCTATCCCTTGAAGAAGGGCCTCAACTAAGTTTCATCTAGTACCCAGCATACATTACTTATTAAGGTTCTTGGTGCGCTTGAACCTCTTATTTTCTGAACCCTCCAGAGACTATCTGTGCTGATCATATAGTATAAAGCTACCGATTTCTGGCAAGGGTCCCAAAAGGCTGCCTGTTTTGCTTTTTTACAGTAACTACCGCAAATCTGTTTTTTTTTTTCAAATAACCCAAAGGACGGCTTGATTATTTTTTTTATCCCATTTATCATATCTCTAGTCCTCACATCAGGCCACGGGGCAGCAATTATTAACCCCGTTTGATTGAACCGTTAAGTTTGCGAGGGTGTTGGAAAACGTTGCATGAAAAACAATAAAAATTCTACGCACACGCAACATCTATCCATGAAGATGCATAGCAACGAGAGGGGGAGAGTGTGTCTACGTACCCTCGTAGACCGTAAGTGGAAGCGTCTGTTAACGCAGTTGATGTAGTCGAACCTCTTCGCGCTCCAACCGATCGAGTACCGAACGTACGACACCTCCGCGTTCAGCACACGTTCAACTAAATGACGTCCTCCGTCTTCTTGATTCAGCAAGAGGTAGTGGATGAGTTCCGGCAGCACGACGGCGTGGTGACGGTGAAGCTATCTCCACAGGGCTTCGCTTAAGCACTATGAAAATATGACCGGGGGTGTAAACGGTGGAGAAGGGCGCCACACACGGCTAAGCAATTATTCTGTTGTGCTAGGCGCCCTCCTCCCACATATATATATAGGTGGGGGAGGGAGAGGCCAAGAGGCGCCCCAAGTAGGGTCGAATCCTACTTGGGCTCTTGCCCTTGGCCGCGCCCCCCTTTTCCATATTTGCCAGAGGGAAAGGGGGGAAGGAAGGAAGGGGACACCGAATCCCCCCTTTCCTTTCTCCCACTTGGCCGGCTGCCATAGGGGGTGCGCCAGCCTCTTGTGGGCTGCTGAGCCCCCCTCTAATGGCCTAATAGGCCCATTACCCTCCTGGGGGTGTCCGATACCCCCTCCGGTATTTCGATAACTGCCCGGTACACATCGAAATACTTTCAGTGTTCGAATACTATCGTCCTATATATCTTTACCTCTCGACCATTTCGAGACTCCTCGTCATGTCCGTGATCTCATCCGGGATTCTGAACAACATTCGGTCACTAAATCATATAACTCATATAACACTATATCGTCAACGAACGTTAAGCGTGCGGAACCTACGGGTTCGAGAACTATGTAGAGATGATCGAGACACCTCTCCGGTCAATAACCAATAGTGAAACCTAGATGCCCATATTGGCTCCTACATATTCTACGAAGATCTTTATTGGTCGAACCGTTATGACAACATACGTAATTCCCTTTGTCCATCGGTATTATACTTGCCCGAGATTCGATCGTCGGTATCTTCATACCTAGTTCAATCTTGTTACCGGCAAGTCTCTTTACTCGTTTCGTAATACAACATCTCATAACTAACTCATTAGTCATTTGCTTGCAAGGCTTCTTATGATGTGTATTACCGAGAGGGCCCAGAGATACCTCTCCGATACTCGGAGTGACAAACCCTAATCTCGCTCTATGCCAACTCAAAAAACACCTTCGCAGGTACCTGTAGAGCATCTTTATAATCACCCAGTTACGTTGTGACGTTTGATAGCACACAAGGTGTTCCTCCGGTATCCGGGAGTTGCATAATCTCATAGTCGAAAGAATATGTATTTGACATTAAGAAAGCAATAGCAATAAACTGAACGATCAATATGCTAAGCTAACAGATAGGTCTTGTCCATCACATCATTCTCCTAATGATGTGATCCCGTTATCAAATGACAACACATGTTTATGGTTAGGAAACCTTAACCATCTTTGATCAACGAGCTAGTCTAGTAGAAGCTTACTAGGGACCCGGTATTTGTTTATGTATTCACACATGTATTTAAGTTTCCGATCAATACAATTCTAGCATGAATAATAAACCTTTATCATGAATAAGGAAATATAAATAATAACTTTATTATTGCCTCTAGGGCATATTTCCTTCAGTCTCCCACTTGCACTAGAGTCAATAATCTAGTTCACATCGCTATGTGATTAACACCCATAGTTCACATCGCCATGTGACCAACACCCAAAGAGTTTACTAGAGTCAATAATCTAGTTCACATCGCCATGTGATTAACACCCAAAGAGTACTAAGGTGTTGATACGTCTCCAACTTATCTATAATTTATGAAGTATTCATGCCATGTTTACAATAATTTATATGGTTTTGGTATGATTTGCATGGAACTAACCCGGACTGACGATGTTTTCAGCAGAACTACCGTGATGTTGTTTTTTGTGCAGAAATGAAAGTTCTCCAAATGAGCTGAAAATTTTTGACGATTTTTTTTGGAACAAAAGAGACACCCGAAACTTCGTGGAAGGACCAGAAGGTGAAGGAGTAGGGCACAAGGCACCGGGGCACGCCTGGTGGGCCTGGCTTGCCCCGGTGGGTTGTGCTCACCTCGAGGCCCATCTTAGCGTGAAACCAACGCCAAAAAATCCTATAAATGGAGAAACTAGCCCTAAATAGAAGTTCCACCGCCGCAAGCCTCTATAGCCACGAAAAACCAATCTAGACCCCGTTACGGCACCCTGCCGGAGGAGGAAATCATCACCCGTGGCCATCTTCATCATCCCGGCGGCCACCACGATGAGGAAGGAGTAGTCCACCCTCGGGGCTGAGGGTTTGTACCAGTAGCTATGTGTTTAATATCTCTCTCTCGTGTTCTTGAGATGTCACGATCTTGATGTATCGCGGGCTTTGTTAATGTAGTCGGATCATATGGTGTTTTCCCTTCTCTATCTTGTGATGAATTGAGTTTTCCCTTTGAAATTTCATTTTATCGGATTGAATACTTTTATGGATTTGAGAACACTTGTTGTATGTCTTGTTATGAATACCCGTGGTGACAATGGGGTATCATATTGATTCACTTGATATATGTTTTGGCACTCAACTCGCGGATTTCCGAGGTGACATTGGGGTAATCTATGCATAGGGGTTGATGCACGTTCTTGTCTTTGTTTCTCCGGTAGAAATCTTGGGGCACTCTTTGAGGTTCTTTGTTTTGGATTGAAGATTATGAATCTTAATTTGCTTTGGTGTTATTTTAGTACGGACTCTTGGTTAGATCGATCAGAAAGAATAGCTTGGTGTTATTTTAGTACGAACTCTAGGATAGATTCATCGGAAAGAATACCTTTGAGGTGGTTTCATACCCTACAAACAATTTTGTCTTATGTTCTCCGCTAGATAGGAACTTTGGATTGATTCTTCATCGCACTTTGAGGGATGGTTATATGATCCAATTAGATTAGCATTGTTGAGAGATTGCACTAGCGAAAGTATGGACCCTAGGCCTTGTTTTCAAGCATTGCAATACCGTTTGTGCTCACTTTTTTCGTTTGCTACCTTGTTGTTTTTATTTATTCAGATTATAAAAATATATTTCTACCATCCATATTACACTTTTATCACCATCGCTTCGCTGAACAAGTGCACCTATACAAATTGCCATTGTAATGGGTGTGTTGGGGACACAAGAGATTTCTTGTATCTGGTTGCAGGGTTGTTTGAGAGAGACCATCTTCATCCTACGCCTCCCACGGATTGATAAACCTTAGGTCATCCACTTGAGGGAAAATTGCTACTGTCCTACAAAACTATGCGCTTGGAGGCCCAACACGAGTCTACAAGAATAAAGTTGTGTAGTAGACATCAAGCTCTTTTCTGGCGTCGTTGCCGGGGAGGTGAGTGCTGGAAGGTATATCTTTAGATCTTGCTATTGAATCTTTTAGTTTCTTGTTTTATCACTAGTTTGGTTTATAAAAGAAAACTACATAAAAAATGGAATTGAGGTTGCATCATATTATTGATCATCTTTATAATATCTTTCTTGAAAATGATGGATCGGAAAATTGTGCTCAATTGTTAGAAGAAGAAGTCAATAAAATGTTTGGCACAAAATATTTGAATGATGAGCATGATTGCAATGTTGTTAGTATGACTTCTTTGGATATCCAAAATGCTAATGATGATTGCAGAAGTCATGACAAAAATGTTTCTTATAAGCATGTCAATTTTTGTGGAGTGGATAAAGTTTGTGAAGACGTGCTTTATAGGGAAGATAGATTTTCTAAGAAGCATAAACATGATAGAACCAATTCTTTGCTCAAAGTGGTAGATGAATTAGCTACAAAATTATGCTCTCTTTGTCATATTACTTGTGAACTTTGCAATAAAGTTGGTCACCTTAATTTCCAATGCATGCTTTTTCATGATCGAATCGTTTCCAAATATTGCAATAACTTGATCACCCTTGAACTTTATAATGAACTTTGTTTATTTTTGGGGAGTGAAGATTTGACACATAAAAATAGTTGGTTTGAAGTATTTTCTCAAGAAAGACATTGAAACTAATCTAAAAAATATCTATATGTTTTGCCTGGTAAATTGCAATGAGAATGCTTATATTGCCAACTATAGAAAGATGGGAAAACCAATAGAATATAAAAGGAATACTAATGAAAGGGTAAATATTTCTACTTTCCCTCCTATTGTCTCTCATGATGAAATAGGTGATGAGGAGGAGCTCCCTATTCAACCAATCTCATCAATAAGAAGCTTAAAAAAATAAATTAAACCCACACATGATATGTGGTGAAGAAGAAGAAAAGAAGAAATAATAGAGGTAAAAAGGTATCTCTCCCAAATAATGTTGCTCCTATTATTGTTGTGCCTCATGAAAATGAATCAAAAATAATTGTGGAAGATGATGCACTTGATGATGATATTGCTTCTATGTCTTATGGCACAATGTCCGAGAGCACTATTGATGATGATTTTGTTATGCCTATTGCTTGTTGTGATGATTATGATTGGGAAGATAATGATACTTATTATAATCTTGGAAATCTTTTTGGCACCAACTTGAGAAATTATGATGATAGCAATTGTTATACCGTTGGAGCTATTCATAGTTTTAATGATGAGAGTGATTATGTTTATGATATGCCAAGCTACAAGCTTGGGGATGCTATGTTTGATGAGAATGACATGTTTGAGAATTTATTTGCTGCAATTAATGTTTGTCCCAAGCTTGGGGATGATATGCTTAATGAAGATGATCTTTTTAGTCCCCCTACTTTGAATGATCAAATTTGCTATGATGATTGCATGCCTCCTATTTATGATGAGAACAAAGTTGCTACTTATGATGATTATTATGATGATACTTATGTTATAAAAAGTAGTGATAATTATTGTCATAATTTTGAATATCCCTTTACTGAACATTACTCTTTTAATGTGGAAACAATTTTTAGTATTCGAGTTTCATATGATACTCCCACCATTGTGAATGAGAAGAAATTTTCTTATGTGGAGAATAATAAAATTTCTAAGCTTGTGGACCATGAAAAGAATCCTTTATGTGATGTTTATATTGATGAATCTGTTCATGATGCTACTGAAAATTATTATGAGAGAGGAACTTATGATTCATGATGCTCTTGTTATGTTTCAATCCTTATCTTTTATGCGAGCATCATTGAACTCATCATGCCTAGCTAAAAGGCATTAAAGAAACGTGCTTGTTGGGAGACAACCCAACACTTTTATCTACTGTTTTTGTGTGTTCACATGGTTATGCTACTGTAGTAATCATGTTTTATTGCTTTTGTTTCAATAAAATGCCAAGTAAAGCCTTTGGAATAGTGTGGATGATAGTTGACTTGAATCTGTGCAAAAACAGAAACTTCTGCGCCCAGTCCAGGAATTTCTAAAATTCATTGGAACATGCTTTTGATCGTAATTTTTTACAGGTGATAGATATACAAATTCTCTACGTTGTCCTAATTTTTCAGAATTTTTGGAGTAGCAGAAGTATAGTTGGAGTACAGATTACTACACATTGTTTTGTTTTTGACAGATTCTGTTTTTAATGCATAGTTTTCTTGTTTTCTAGTTTCTATGGCTTATATTGCTCAATATAAATCATGGAAATGATATGTACAGTAGGCATTGTGTGGAAACAATTATGAATCTTGTCTTTGACAGTGCCAAAGTGAAATGGTTTGCTCTTTATCATACTAACCTATCTCACGAAGTTCCGTTAAGTTTTGTGTGATTGAAGTTTTCAAGTTTTGGGTGAGATGTCGATATGAGAGGAATAATAAGTGACAAGACCCTAAGATTGGGGATGACCAAGGCACCCCAATGTAATATTCAAGGAACATCCAAGCAACTAAGCTTGGGGATGCCCCGGAAGGCATCCCCTCTTTCGTCTCCAACATTATCGGTAACCTCACTTGGAGCTACATTTTTATCCGTCACATGATATGTGTTTTGCTTGGAGCATCATTTTATTTTGTTAGGATTTGATTGCTGTTATTTAGAATAATTTTTGCATCTTTATTTTCAATAAAAAATGTCAAGGATAGGCTTTACCATGCTTATTTTGCAAGTCTACGTGTTGTTGTTTCAAAACAGAAAGTTTATGGCTGTTGCAAAAATTCCCGAGAAAAGTCAGAATGTGATAAAATGTTGAAACCTTTTGCACAATAGTCTCTGATAAATTTTCTACAGTGTGGTCAATTTTCATAATTTTTGGAGTTAAAGAAGTATTGATACTCTTGCATCCTTTACAGATTGTACTGTTTTGGCAGATTGCTGTTATGTTTGCATTGTTTGCATATGTTTGCTTGTTTAATGATTCTATTTAAGGATAGGAGTATTAAATATGCAGAGGCATTTAGTATGCAATGTTAAATAATAATTTTAGTGATTTGCTACAGTATAGAATGATAAGGTTTTGCATTGATTTATACTAACGTATCTAACGAGTTCTTGTTGAGTTTTGTGTGGATGAAGTTTTTAAGATTTAGGGAAATCGTAATATAAAAGGAATTAAGGAGACACAAAAACTCAAGCTTGGGGATGCCCAAGGCATCCCAACTTAATATTACAAGAAGTCTCACGCATCTAAGCTTGGGGATGCCCTTGTAGGCATCCCACCTTTCTTCTTCAACAATTATCGGTTAGCATCGGTTGAGCCTAAATTTTTGCTTCTTCACATGAGATGTGCTATGCTTGGAACGTCATTTTATCTTGTTTTGTTTGCTGTTTGAATAAAATACTTAGATCTAAAAGTTTTTAAATAAGAGAGAGTCCTCACATAGCTACCTATTTACTTAACTACTCACTTGATCTTCACTTATATCTTTTTGGAGTAGTTTGTCTTTTGCTCTAGTGCTTCACTTATATCTTTTTGAGCATGATGTGCTTTAATATTTTTGAAGAAATTCTCTCATGCTTCACTTATATCTTTTTGAGATATGAAAACATTTATGCTCATGTTCTTCACTTAAATTTGTTTGAGCTTATCAAAAGCAACATATAAAAACTTTCATGAGGATCATTGGACAAAATAAACTTGATTCTTTGTAATAGTTTTGAGATATGATGATATAGTGATATGTGAGTCATGTTGGTGAGTAATTATGCTTTAGTAAGAATACTGATGTTAAGATTTGTGATTCCCTATGCAAGCACGAAAGCCAATAGTTATGCAATGAAATTACATCCTACTTGTGGTGCATTATTCGGTGTTAGTTATGCTTAATGCTCACTTATGTGATTTTTCGTTTCTTGGTTGTTGCTTCTCAATCTTTTTGCTAGCCTCCACTTGTACTAAGTAGAAATACTACTTGTGCATCCAAAATCCTTAAACCCACTTTTGCCATATGAGTCCACCATACCTACCTATATGCGGTATTTCAGTGCCGTTCTAAGCAAATTTGTATCTGCCATCTCTAACTTTCAAAATAATATCCTTTTTGTGTGCTCGTACCGCTCATGAAATGGTAGGGGTGGCTGATATTTTTCCATGCTAGATGTGTTATTCTCAAGATGAGTGTTTATTCACTAATCATTGCACGAGAGTACGACAAAGATAATAGGGATGCCCAGTCCCGAAATGAAAAATGAATTTACTTTATGTTGTCAAATAATAAATTCCTTGGAAAGTGTTTGTACGGACGGTACCCGTGGATACGGCTAGCCGTGGAATGTGAAAGAATGGTGGAAAAGGAATAAACTTTATTTTTTGTTCGGGAACCGCCTATGATATATCTAGCATGGAAAGTATTGGGAACTACTCGATCGTTTTCGTTGACAGGAAAAGCATGCCACCCAAAATGTTTTTATCTCTTTTTCGCTTTGAGCTCTGGCACCTCTACAAATCCCTACTTCCCTCTGCGAAGGGCCTATCTATTTACTTTATGCAATTTTTATTTTTATTTGAGTCTCCATCTTCTCTTATAAAGCACCAACTAAGGGGCACTATGATCGTACTTGAGCATTGGATGTAGCTAATATGCGAGTGTGTTTCATGAATGGATCAATGATTGAGCATGATGGGCTAGGGATAACTTTCTTTAGTGTTGATATTTTGAAAGACATGGTTGCTTATTGATATGCTTGAGTATTGAAATCTTCATGTCAAAACTAGACTATTGCTTTGAACCAGATAAATGTCCAAATGTCCAAACTACAAAACAAAATATTATGTGATGAATATGATAGGTAGCTTTCCACAACAAATATTCCATTTTCAATTGCTACTTTATCATGATAAGTTTTATGAGAAAGAGTTGCTGTTATGATGCTAGGAAAAGTGCTTGAAATTATCATTGATCAAACTTGTGCACTTTGCTAGCATTCACACTTCAGAAATTATTATTTTTTATCATTTAACTACTCGAGGACGAGCAGGAATTAAGCTTGGGGATGCTGATACGTCTCCAACGTATCCATAATTTATGAAGTATTCATGCCGTGTTTACAATAATTGTATATGGTTTTGGTATGATTTACATGGAACTAACCCGGACTGATGCTGTTTTTAGCAGAACTACCGTGGTGTTGTTTTTTGTGCAGAAATGAAAGTTCTCCAAATGAGCTGAAACTTTTTGACGATTTTTTTGGAACAAAAGAGACCCCCGAAGCTTCATGGAAGGACTAGAAGGTGAAGGAGTAAGGCACAAGACGCTGGGGAGCGCTTGGTGGGCCCGGCTTGCCCCGGTGGGTTGTGCTCACCTTGAGGCCCATCTTAGCGTGAAACCAACGCCAAAAAATCCTATAAATAGAGAAACCATCAGAAATAACCCTAGATAGAAGTTCCACCGCCGCAAGCCTCTTTAGCCACGAAGAACCAATCTAGACCCCGTTCTGGCACCCTGCCGGAGGGGGAAATCATCACCCGTGGTTATCTTCATCATCCCGGCGGCCACCACGATGAGGAGGCAGTAGTCCACCCTCGGGGCTGAGGTTTTGTACCAGTAACTATGTGTTTAATATCTCTCTCTCTCTCTCGTGTTCTTGATATGCCACGATCTTGATGTATCGCGGGCTTTGTTACTATAGTCGGATCATATGGTGTTTTCCCATCTCTATCTTGTGATGAATTGAGTTTTCCCTTTGAGATTTCGTTTTATCGGATTGAATACTTTTGTGGATTTGAGAACAGTTGATGTATGTCTTGCTATTAATACCCGTGGTGACAATGGGGTATCATATTGATTCACTTATATATGCTTTGGCACTCAACTCGCGGATTCCTGAGGTGACATTGCGGTAATCTATGCATAGGGGTTGATGCACGTTCTTGTCTTTGTTTCTCCAGTAGAAATCTTGGGGCACTCTTTGAGGTTCTTTGTGTTGGATTGAATATTATGAATCTGAATTTGCTTTGGTGTTATTTTAGTACAAACTCTTGGTCAGATCGATCAGAAAGAATAGCTTGGTGTTATTTTTGTACGAACTCTAGGATAGATTGATCGGAAAGAATAGCTTTGAGGTGGTTTCATACCCTACAAACAATTTTGTCTTATGTTCTCCGCTAGATAGGAACTTTGGAGTGATTCTTCATCGCACTTTGAGGGATGGTTATATGATCCAATTAGATTAGCATTGTTGAGAGATTGCACTAGCAAAAGTACGGACCCTAGGCCTTGTTTCCAAGCATTGCAATACCGTTTGTGCTCACTTTTATCGTTCGCTACCTTGCTGTTTTTATTCATTCAGATTATAAAAATATATTTCTACCATCCATATTACACTTTTATCATCATCTCTTTGCCGAACAAGTGCACCTATACAAATTGCCATTGTATTGGGTGTGTTGGGGACACAAGAGATTTCTTGTATTTGGTTGCAGGGTTGTTTGAGAGAGACCATCTTCATCCTACGCCTCCCACAGATTGATAAACCTTAGGTCATCCACTTGAGGGGAAATTGCTACTGTCCTACAAAACTCTACACTTGGAGGCCCAACACGAGTCTACAAGAATAAAGTTGCGTAGTAGACATCAGGTGTGATCCTATTTTGCTTGTGGGAGAAGTTTAGTCAATGGGTCTGTCACATTCAGATCCGTATGTATTTTGCAAATTTTCTATGTCTACAATGCTCTGCATGTAGCTACTCAAGCTAATCGCTCCCACTTTTAATATGTGTCCAGATTGAGACTCAGAGTCATCTAAATCGGTGTCAAAGCTTGCATCGACGTAACTCTTTACGACGAACTCTTTATCACCTCCATAACCGAGAAACATTTCCTTAGTCCTCTTTAGGTACCTAAGGATAATTTTGACTGATGTCCAGTGATCTACTCCTGGATCACTATTGTACCCCCTTGCGAAACTCATGGCAATGCACACAACAGGTCTGGTACACAGCATGGCATAATTTATAGAACCTTTGGCTGAGGCATAGGGAATGACTTTCATTCTCTCTCCATATTCTGTCGTGGTCGGGTTTTGAGTCTTTCTCAACTTCACACCTTCTTACACAGGCAAGAACCCTTTCATTGACTGACCCATTTTGAACTCCTTCAAAATCTTGTTAAGGTATGTACTCATTGAAAATCTTATCATGGGTCTTGATCTATCTCTATAGATCTTGATGCCTAATATGTAAGCAGCTTCACCGAGGTCTTTCATTGAAAAATTCTTATTCAAGTATCCTTTTATGCTATCCAGAAATTATATATCATTTTCAATCAGCAATATGTCATCCACATATAATATCAGAAATGCTACAGAGCTCCCACTCACTTTCTTGTAAATACATGATTCACCATAAGTTTGTATAAAACCATATGCTTTGATAAGAAAAAGGGTCCCCCCCCCCCGCGCTTTAGATTATAAAGCCACCATCCGATACAACGAGCTTGCTGGGGCCGCAGCACAAACAAACCCAAAAGAAAAAAGAGAGAGAAAGAAAGAGAAATAAATGCCAACAATGGCAGGTCGACAATACAATGATGGCCGGCAACCGGTGCACCCTCTGGAGAAGTACCGCCGCGCTTCTAGCACTCCGAGGCGTCGCGTACCGAGCAACACCTTCAAGAAGGAATGCGACGATGACGCCACTGCTGCCCAGACAAGTCCAAGGGTTTCCCCCGGTACGCAGAGGGCAGTGGGGAATGGTTATATTCGATGCCCTTCAGGAAGGTATGGCGGCACCCGCAGGCGTCACCACGTCGATTCCGGACGAGCCACCATGGATTTCTCCCACCCAAACGACCACCACCACCCCGGACGATCAGAAGTGCACCACCAGAACTGCCGCCCACCAACATGTGCCACTGATGGTAGCTGGAACTACTTCGGTATTTCCTCGGAGAGGGAGGGATGATGTAGCACAGCGACGGTAGAGTATTTCCCTCAGTTATGAAACCAAGGTAACGAACCAGTAGGAGAACCAAGCAACACAACGTAAACAGCCCCTGCACACAAATAACAACACCTCGCAACCCGACGTGTTAAAGGGGTTCTCAATCCCTTTCGGGTAACGGCGCCAGAAATTGGCAAGTTGCGGGAGAAAGTTGTAATAGATTGAAATAATAGATCGCAAATAAAATAAAACACAGCAAGTATTTTTGTATTTTTGGTTTAATAGATCTGAATAGAAATGCAAAGGAAAAGTAGATCGCAAGCAAATATATAAGGAAGAAGACCCGGGGGCCGTAGGTTTCACTAATGGCTTCTCTCGAGAAAAATAGGAAACGGTGGGTAAACAAATTACTGTTGGGAAATTGATAGAACTTCAAATAATTATGATGATATCCAGGCAATGATCATTACATAGGCATCACGTCCAAGATTAGTAGACCGACTCCTGCTTGCATCTACTACTATTACTCCACACATCGACGGCTATCCAGCATGCATCTAGTGTATTAAGTTCATGGAAAAACGGAGTAATGCAATAAGAACGATGACATGATGTAGACAAGATCCGTTTATCTATATGGTGGTAGATATAGATCACGTCTTTTTATCCTTAGTAGCAACGATACATACATGTCGGTTCCCTTTCTGTCACTGGGATCAAGCACCGTAAGATCGAACCCACTACCAGGCACCTCTTCCCATTGAAAGATAAATAGATCAAGTTGGCCAAACAAAACCCAAATATCGGAGAAGAAATACGAGTCTATAAGAGATCATGCATATAAGAGATCAAAGAAACTCAAATAACTTTCATGGATATAAAAAGATATGACTGATCATAAACTCGAAGTTCATCAGATCCCAACAAACACACCACAAAAGAGTTACATCATATGGATCTCCAAGAGACCATTGTATTGAGAATTCAGTGAGAGAAGAAATCCATCTAGCTACTAACTACGGACCCGAAGGTCTACAAAGAACTAATCACGCATCATCGGAGAGGCACCAATGGAAGTGGTGAACCCCTCCGTGATGGTGTCTAGATTGGATCTGGTGGATCTGGACTCTGCGGCGGCTGGATGAATATTTCGTCGACGCTTCTAGGGACTCCCCCCAAGTGCCCTGGTGGGTTGTCCCCTCCTCGGGACTCCCCCCAAGTGCAACCAGGGCCTATATGCTTCCTTTTGGCCCATAAAAATCATCGTGGAGTTTCATGGCATTTGGACTCCGTTTGATATTGATTTCTTGCGATGTAAAAAACATGGAAAAAACTACAACTGGCACTTGGCGCTATGTCAATAGGTTAGTACCAAAAAATGATATAAAATGGCTATAAAATGATTATAAAACATCCAAGATTGATAATAAAACAACATGGAACAATCAAAAATTATAGATACGTTGGAGACGTATCAACATCCCCAAGCTTAACTCGTACTCGTCCTCGAGTAGGTAAGTGATAAAAACAGAATTTTTGATGTGGAGTGTTGTTCATCAAGTCATATCAATTCTTTTCTTTATAGCATGGAAATTTGGACTTTTATGTGATTCAAAGCAATAGTCTAGTTTTGACATAATAATTTAGATACTCAAGCATATCAACAAGCAACCATGTCTTTCAAAATATCAATGCTAAAATAAGTTATCCCTAACCCATCATGCTCAAACATTGACCCATTCATGAAACACACTCGAATATTAACTACACCCAATACTTGAGCACGATCATATTGCCTCCTAGTTGGTGCTTTTTATGAGAAAAGATGGAGACTCAAAGTAAAAATAAAAAGAGAAAAATTCACTGGAGGTCCTCATACTCGTCGTGTTGGCCAATTTAATCCTCGTACTTACAAATACCCGAAATACAGTCACTAAACTTGTCTCAGGTGGTCATATACGGTCCATTGTATGATTTCTTATACGTACACGCTGATTTGGTAGTTGACTGGCTTGTCCACGCGTGCGTTGACCGCCAACTCATCAGCACCTGGTCTTGATCAATCGATTCGGGGGAATGCGGGGGGGGGGGGGGGGTG
This sequence comes from Triticum aestivum, assembly GCF_018294505.1. Lineage (NCBI taxonomy): Eukaryota > Viridiplantae > Streptophyta > Magnoliopsida > Poales > Poaceae > Triticum > Triticum aestivum. The sequence goes on from NC_057802.1 coordinate 311,135,561, forward strand.
TTTTGCAAAATCGCTGTATTTAACGTTTCTCCCCCCGCCTGGTCAGACCGCACCTGGTCAGAGGTCGTGGATTTAACGTTGTTAACTTTTACTTCCAACCAACAAATCCCTTTTTCCTTTTTTTCTTCCATTCCAAAATAAAACAAAATACAGTTTTGCTAGAACTCATTTAGATGAGATATAATTTGGTGTCACACCTTTTATAGCCGTTGGATGTGATGCTATAAGATGCGTGTGTGATGACGTGGGTTATATCTGTTCTTGTTTTCTAGGTGAATGAGACAAAATTATATCTCATCTGGATGAGTTCTAGGTACTCCCAACAAAATATCAGCTGAGATTCCTTTTATTTGTTGGGGAATGGGACCCACCCGCCCTTCTCTCTCTTCCTCTCCCTCCCTCCCAATTAATTCGACCGATCGACCATTCTTTCTCCTTCCTTCCTTCCTTGGCCCGTCTAGGAGCCGTACGTCTTCCTCCTCGCCTCCGGCAGGCAGGCATGCATGGCTGCGTCCAAAAAACATGTCTTTTTCACCTAGGCACAAGCACAACAAGATGCCGGCCGGAGACACACACCATCCAGATCAATCACCCCATGCACCGCCTCTCGTCCCAACCACCTTTAGCTGCCGTTGCCAGCCGCCCGTCTTCCTCGCCGCTGCCGACGACCTCCCTCCCTCAAACCGTACCTAGCTAGCTAGGCCATCTAGGTCTAGGAGTGGCCGTCATCACTGCCGGTGAGCACGCGTGCACATTACCGTCATCAAAGACGAGCAAAGGAACCGTCGGTCCGTCGGCCGGACGGTGCCGTTGCCGTCTTCCTCGCCTCAGGCCCGGCATGCAATCCTCTCCCCTCGCTCCTTCCGCCGATGACCGGCGCAAGGGGGCGAGCAGCGCCGGAGCTCTGGCACTACAACTCGATCGTCGCCGCGTTACGCGTTACAGGAAATGACTCACTGAGATCCTTTCCACCGGCGACGCGTTACAGACGCAGCTCTGCCCTGGCCCTAGTTAGCTTCAGCTTCAGGAAATGACTCACTGTTCGCTCGCTGCCGTCGGCCGTTTTCCTCGCCATAGCGCCGCGCGTCGACCACCTCCCTCCATAAAAAAAGCTCACCTTTTTCCTTCTTCTCAATCGATCGAGAGAAACTAGCAGCTAGCTAGCCTTCTTCCCAAACTCGGGCCGGCACCGTACGTACGTCACCTATATACGCTCGTCTTTGACCTCCACCCCTCCTGGCTAATTAATTTCCCTCGTCCTGCTCGTCATCTCCAACTTTCCGCACCTTACCTTGAAGATGCATGCATGGTCGTCATCACTTGGACTTGGGTCGCCGCCGTCAAACCGCACACCCCATCTTGCGGCGACGTGTACGGGAGTGCGAGTCGCCTAGTAGCGGCCGTCGTCCCTGCCGGCCGGGGCTGGCGAGTGCGTAGCCCACCGTCAAACATGAGCCGGCCGAACGTCGTCTTCCTCGCATCCGGCATGCAATCCTATTCCTCTCCCCTCCTTCCGCCGCCGACCTGCGATGCCATCTCGTCGCGGCGTTCGTCGTGGACCTCACCGCCTGGCTTTCGTTCACCCCTGGTAGTACGTACAACCTCCATCACCTCCTCTGCACTTCACTTCAAGGAAAAGCACCATGCATGCGTGCATGCATGCGCGCGCATGTCGATCGAGCGACCCAACCACGCCACGCAGCGTCGACCGCCTGTCGGAGCCACGCGGCAGCGAGCGCTGCATCGTACGTACGCTGTCTCCAACGGCCGGTTAGCCAAGATCATGGATGCATGGGGTGGTTGCAATCTTATCCCTATCTCTACTCATCATGCATGCATGGGCTGCGTGGGCGTTGTTTGCTTAATTTGCGCACTACGATCAATCAACCCATGCATGCTCCGTCCATCCAATTGGTTGTGTACGTACGACCCATGCATGTACTATCGAATCCCGGGCGCCACCCAACCTCACTGCAGGTTGAATTCTCAACGCCGGCGACGAGCAAGTGCGTAGTGAGCAGACGACCACGTCCGCGTTAGAGACGTAGCCGTGCAGCGTGTGCCGCCGGAGCAAGCATGCATGCATGTTGGCACACTCCCGATCGAGTACCTGCGACGACCACGGCCATGACCTGACTCAAAATAAGCTGCCGACCAGGTGCGGTCCGATCAAGCGGGGGAGAAACGTTAAATACAGCGATTTTGCAAAACACCGATTGATCAAGACCAGGTGCTGATGAGTTGGCGGTCAACGCACGCGTGGACAAGCCAGTCAACTGCCAAATCAGCACGTACGTACAAGAAATCGTACAATGGACCATATATGACCGCCTGAGACAAGTTCAGTGACTGTATTTCGGGTATTTGTAAGTACGGGGATTAAATTGGCCAACGCGACAAGTATGAGGACCTCCAGTGAATTTTTCTCCAATAAAAATTGCATAAAGTAAAAGAAAGGCTCTTCGCAGAGGGATGTAGTGATTTGTAGAGGTGCCAGAGCTCAAAGCAAAAAATTAGAGATAAAAACATTTTTGGAGGTGTGTCCATCCCACCAATGAAAATGACTCACAGTTACGAACACTTTGCATGCTAGATATGCCATAGGCGGTTCCCAAACATAAAATAAAGTTTATTCATTTTTCCACCATTCTTTTTTCTTTCCATGGCTAGCCGTATCCACGGGTGCCCTTCATACCAACATTTTCCAAGAATTTATTATTTGACAACATAAAGTAAATTCATTTTTGCATTTCGGGACTGGGAATCCCTAAAACCTTTGCCTTACTCTCGTGCAATGACAAGTGAATAAACACTCATCTTGAGAATAACACATCTAGCATGGAAAATATTAGCCACCCGTTACCGTTCCGCGAGCGAAACAAACACACAAAAGAGAAGTTTATTTTGAAAATTAGAGATGGCACATGCAGATTTGCTTAGAACGGCAAAAGAATACCGCATATAGGTAGATATAGTGGACTCATGTGGCAAAACTGGTTTAAAGGATTTTGGATGCACAAGTAGAGGTCATACTTAGTGCAAAATGAAGGCTAGCAAAAAGATTGAGAAGCGACCAACCAAGAAACGAATAATCTCATAAGCAAGAATTAAGCATAATTAACACCGAATAATGCACCATAAGTAGGATATAATTTTCATTGCATGATTATTGACTTTCGTGCATGCATAGGGAATCACAAAACTTAACACCAATATTCTTACTAGAGCACAATTACTCATCAACATAACTCACATATCACATCATCATATCTCAAAACTATTACTAAGAATCAAGTTTATTTTGTCCAATGATCTTCATGACATTTTCTTTTTCTTTATCCTTCTTGGATATCTATCACTTCGGAACTAATTTTCATGTGTTGCTTTTCATAAGCTCAAACAAATATAAGTGAAGATCATGAGCATAACAAATTTTTCTTTCTATCAAAATAATTTAAGAGAAGCAAGAGAGAATTTCTTAAAAAAATTACTAACTCTCAAATAAATCTAAGTGAAGCCAGAGAGCATTTCTTCAAAAATAACAAAGCACACCATGCTAAAAAAGATATAAGTGAAGCACTAGAGCAAGTCCTAACTCATAAAAGATTTAAGTGAAGCACAGAGAGCAATTCTAACAAGTCATGATATAATTTTAGCTCTCTCAAATAGGTGTGTCCAGCAAGGGTTGATGACTTAAAACACAAAATAAAACAAGCAAAGACTCATATCATACAAGACGCTCCAAGCAAAACACATATCATGTGACGAATAAAAATATAGTCTCCAGTGAAATACCGATAGTTGTTGGAAGAAAGCGGGGATGCCACTCGGGGGCATCCCCAAGCTTAGTTGGTTGCTCATACTTGGATAATAGCTTGGGATGCCGGGGCATCCCCAAGCTTAGGCTCTTACATCCTTCCTTCATCCATCGTGAGATAACCCAAAATTTGAAAACTTCAATCACAGAAAACTCAACAAAACCTTCGTGAGATCCGTTAGTGTAAGAAAAATAAATCACTACTATAAGTGTTGTATCAAACCAATTCATATTTTGTTTTTGTATTATATCTACTGTATTCTAACTTTTCTATGGCAAAAACTCATCAAAGAAAAACCATAGAGCCATCAAAATAAGCACACAACACAAAGAAAACAGAATCTGTCAAAACAGAACAGTCTGTAGTAATCTGATTTGTTCGAATACTTCTGGAAATCCAAAAATTCTACCAGAATAGGACGACCAGGGTAATTTTTATATTAATCTTCTGCAAAAAGAATCAGGGTAAAAGCTCTTTTCTGTGATTTATGAAAATTATTTTCGTGAGCGCAAAGTTTCTGTCTTTTTCAGTAAGATCAAACAACTATCACCCAAGAAGATCCTATAGGCTTTACTTGGCACAAACACTAATTGAAACACAAAAAGCACAATCATACCAGTAGCATAATTGTGTAAACACTCAAGAACAGAAAGCGAAAAGCAAAAATAAATTTTATTCATTGGGTTGCCTCCCAACAAGCGCTATAGTTTTACGCCCTTAGCTAGGCATAAAGCAAGGATCTAAGTTTTGTCTTCCAAAGTTTTGGCAACTTTTGTAAGGGTTTTCTCAAACCCGGGAGGCTCTTTACGCTTCCCTAAATTCTCTGGAAAAGAAACCACCTTAAGATCCAAAATATCCAATCGCTTATTGCAAAGAGTAATCAGGGTATTCATGCGATTGATACTACCATTGAGGTGTTTGAGGGGTTCATTATATTTCTGTATTTCAACCATATGTTTATGCAAATCACCAAGTTTGTCCAACATTTGAACTCCCTCAGGGGGTAAAAGAAAACCCCTTCTTTTGAGGAGGAATTCCCAAAATTTCCTCTAAAATTTCATAGGCAACATTAGCATCAAGCTCAATAAAATTTTCTTTAGCGGCAAAGTCCAGAAGTTGTCTATGATGCAAAGCCAATCCTATGTAAAAATTACGAAGCAAAACTTTAGCATCCCCCTTTAGATTGGAAACATGATACGATTCCATAAGCCTATACCAGACATCTTTCAGATTTTCTCTTTGTCTTTGCTTGAAGTAAAGGACTTCAAAATCTGGGGACAAAGGAGGAGTAGGGACGCTAGCCATCAGGACTATAGAGCAAGAAAACGGTGAACGGAGAAAGAGAGGTGAATAAAACGGCAAATTTTTGTGAAGTGGGGGAGAGGAAAACAAGAGGCAAATGGAAAATAATGTAAATTGCAAGGAGATGAGATTTGTGATTAGGAACCTGGTTATGTTGAAGATCCTCCCCGGCAACGGCGCCAGAAATTCTCCTTGATGGTTGCTGGAACTACGTCGGTATTTCCCCGGAGAGGGAGGGATGATGTAGCACAGCGACGGTAGAGTATTTCCCTCAGTTATGAAACCAAGGTATAGAACCAGTAGGAGAATCAAGCAACACAACGTAAACAGCCTCTGCACACAAATAACAACACCTCACAACCCGACGTGTTAAAGGGGTTGTCAATCCCTTTCGGGTAACGGCGGCAAAAATTGGCAAATTGACGGGAGAAAGTTGTAATAGATTGAAATAATAGATCGCAAATAAAATAAAACGCAGCAAAGTATTTTCGTATTTTTGTTTTAATAGATCTGAATAAAAATGTAAAGGAAAAGTAGATCACAAGCAAATATATAAGGAAGAAGACCCGGAGGCCGTAGGTTTCACTAGTGGCTTCTCTCGAGAAAAATAGCAAACGGTGGGTAAACAAATTATTGTTGGGCAATTGATAGAACTTCAAATAATTATGATGATATCTGGGCAATGATCATTACATAGGCATCACGTCCAAGATTAGTAGACCGACTCCTGCCTGCATCTACTACTATTACTCGACACATCGACCGCTATCCAGCATGCATCTAGTGTATTAAGTTCATGGAAAAACGGAGTAATGCAATAAGAACAATGACATGATGTAGACAAGATCCGTTTATATATATGGCGGTAGATATAGATCTCGTCTTTTTATCCTTAGTAGCAACGATACATACGTGTCGGTTCCCTTTCCGTCACTGGGATCAAGCACCGTAAGATCGAACCCACTACCGGGCACCTCTTCCCATTGCAAGATAAATAGATCAAGTTGGCCAAACAAAATCCAAATATCCGAGAAGAAATACGAGGCTATAAGAGATCATGCATATAAGAGATCAAAGAAACTCAAAAAACTTTCATGGATATAAAAAGATATGACTGATCATAAACTCGAAGTTCATCAGATCCCAACAAACACACCGCAAAAGAGTTACATCATATGGATCTCCAAGAGACCATTGTATTGAGAATTCAGCGAGAGAGAGAGAGAGAAAGCCATCTAGCTACTAACTACGGACCTGAAGGTCTACAAAGAACTACTCACGCATCATATGAGAGGCACCAATGGAAGTGGTGAACCCCTCCGTGATGGTGTCTAGATCGGATCTGGTGGTTCTGGACTCTGTGGCGGCTGGATGAATATTTCGTCGACGCTTCTAGGGTTTCTGGAATATTGAGGTATTTATAGAGCAAAGAGGCAGTCCGGGGGGTACCCGAGGTAGGCACAGCCCACCAGGGCGCGCCAGGGCCTCATGGCGCGCGCTGGTATGTTGTCCCCTCCTCGGGACTCCCCCCAGGTGCAACCAGGTCCCATCTGCTTCCTTTTGGCCCATAAAAAATCATCGTGAAGTTTCGTGGCATTTGGACTCCGCTTGATATTGATTTCCTACGATGTAAAAAACATGGAAAAAACAATAACTGGCACTTGGCACTATGTCAATAGGTTAGTACCAAAAAATGATATAAAATGATTATAAAACATCCAAGATTGATAATAAAACAACATGGAACAATCAAAAATTATAGATACTGTGACGCCCCCGATTCAATCGTACACTAATCATACACGCAAACCTGTACGATCAAGATCAGGGACTCACGGGAAGATATCACAACACAACTCTAAAAATAAAATAAGTCATACAAGCATCATGATACAAGCCAGGGGCCTCGAGGGCTCGAATACAAGTGCTTGATCATAGACGAGTCAGCGGAAGCAACAATATCTGAGTACAGACATAAGTTAAACAAGTTTGCCTTAAGAAGGCTAGCACAAACCGGGATACAGATCGAAATAGACACAGGCCTCCTGCCTGGGATCCTCCTAATCTACTCCTGGTCGTCGGTGGCATGCACGTAGTAGTAGGCACCCTCGGTGTAGTAGGCGTCATGGAAGGTGGCGTCTGACTCCTGGGCTCCAGCATCTGGTTGCGACAACCGAGAAGAATGGAAAGGGGAAAAGAGGGAGAAAAGCAACCGTGAGTACTCATCCAAAGTACTCGCAAGCAAGGAGCTACACTACATATGCATGGGTATATGTGTAAAGGGCCATATCGGTGGACTGAACTGCAGAATGGCAGAATAAGAGGGGGATAGCTAATCCTGTCGAAGACTACGCTTCAGGCCACCTCCATCTTGCAGCATGTAGAAGAGAGTAGATGGTAAGTTCACCAAGTAGCATCGCATAGCATAAACCTACCCGGCGATCCTCTCCTCGTCGCCCTGTGTGAGAGCGATCACCGGGTTATATCTGGCACTTGGAAGGGTGTGTTTTATTAAGTATCCGGTTCTAGTTGTCATAAGGTCAAGGTACAACTCCAAGTCATCTTGTTACCGAAGGTCACGGCTATTCGAATAGATACACTTCCCTGCAGGGGTGCACCACATTACCCGACACGCTCGATCCCTCTGGCCGGGCACACTTTCCTGGGTCATGTCCGGCCTCGGGAGATCAACACGTCGCAGCCCCACCTAGGCTCAACAGAGAGGTCAGCACGCCGGTCTAAATCCTATGCGCGCAGGGGTCTGGGCCCATCGCACATTGCACACCTGCACGTTGCGTAAGCGGCCGGAAGCAGACCTAGCCTCCCTTATACAAGAGTAGGCGTTCCAGTCCAATCCGGCGCGCGCCGCTCAGTCGCTGACGTCAAAAAGAGTTTCGGCCGATACCACGACGCCGGTTGCCCATATCTTGTCCCACGTGGCGGTTAGTGCGTATAAGGTCAACCACCCAACTCAGATCAAATACCAAGATCTTGTTAAGCATGTTAATTGAAGTATCTGCGAACGCCGACCAGGGCCAGGCCCACCTCTCTCCTAGGTGGTCTCAACCTACCATGTCGCTCCGACACAAAGTAACAGTCGGGGGCCGTCGGGAACCCAGGCCCACCTCTACCGGGATGGAGCCACCTGCCCTTCAGCCCCCACATCGGAATCACTTGCGGGTACTCTACGAGCGGACCCGACTTTAGTCACCACGTGTATCATATGTCATGTATATAAGTATATACCCGTGATCACCTCCCGAGTGATCACGGCCCGGTAGTATAGCATGGCAGACGGACAAGAATGTAGGGCCACTGATGGAATACTAGCATGCTATACTAAGCATTTAGGATTGTAGGTAAGGGTAACATATGTAGCAACAATGACAGGCTATGCAGCAGAATAGGATTAACCGAAAGCAGTAACATGCTACACTACTCTAATGCAAGCAATAGAGAGAAGGAATAGGCAATATCTTGTGATCAAGGGGGGGCTTGCCTGGGTGCTCTGGCAAGGAGGGGTCGTCAACAACGTAGTCGAACTCAGTGGCATCAGCAACAACCTCGGGGTCTATCGGAGAAGAAGAGGGGGGAAGAAACAGTAAATACGGAGCAAACAAAGCATCACAAAACATAACGAGGCAATACGCGGTGCTAGGTATGCCCTAACGTGGTACTAGGCGATGCCGGCGAAGGGGGGAAACATCCGGGAAAGTATCCCCGGTGTTTCGCGTTTCCGGACAAATGAACTGGAGGTGAAAAGTTACGTGTTTGCTATGCTAGGGATGTGTGGCGGACGAACGGGCCGCGTGTTCGGATTCGTCTCGTCGTTTTGAGCAACTTTCGTGTACAAAGTATTTTCATCCGAGCTACGGATTATTTTATATCAATTTTCAAAGTTTTAAACAATTTCTAAATTATTATTATTAAATTAATTTCGAAAAATAGCATTATTGCATCATCACGACGTCAGCAGCCAACAGGGGGTTTGACAGGGTCAATAGATGCGTGGGTCTCGGTTGTCAATGTCACAGATTAGCTAATCAGAGTTAATTAGTCTTAACTAAGTGTCTAGGTTAATTAACATGATTAATTAGGTTAATTAATTTACCAATTAATTAATTAATTAATTTTTTTGTTTGATCTTATCTCCAGGGCGTGGGGCCCGTTTGCCATAGGCCCAGAGGCCAAATGGGGCGGGCTACCGGGCACGGGCAGGAGCGCCCGCCGTGCGCCGCGCCTAGTAGAACCCGGGGGAAAAGGGGGGCGCGGGCGCTGGGGTCCGGCGCCGCGTCTGTGGCCGCGGCCGCTGCTGGTACAGCAGCAGCAAGGGCCGGCGAGCGGAGCGAGCAGGGGCTGTCGGGGAGACGCGGTCGGCGCGGCACGGCAGGGCGAGGGGTAGGCGTGGCCGGTGCGGGGCGACGGGCGACCGGGGCCGCGTCGGCGCGGGCGAGCGCGAGGGGAGGGAGCGGGGCAACTGTGGTAGGGGGAGGCAGGGGCGAGGCCAGGGCGCGGCGTATGGCTTGCGAGCGCGCATAGGGAAGTTAGCAGGCGCGGGTGCCAGCGCGCTCCGGCAAAGCGCGGGCGCGGCCAGGTGGAGGCGGGTGCGGCGGCACGCGCGGACGTGCGAGGGGCTCACGGCGGAGGACGACTGCAGCGAGTGGGCGCACGAGGGAGCGGAGCTCCTATGCGGCCACGACAGGTCTTCGGTCACGGCGATTGTGAGGTGACTGCGGGCATCGGCACGGATGCGGGGCATAGCGGGCACATGGGAGAGAGGTGGCGTAGGCCGGGGGCCTTACCCGCGTTGGAGAGACGATGGGTCCGTGGCTTGGGGGAAGCCGGTCGGGGGAGAGGTCGGGGAGGTCCAGGGCGGGGCAGTCCGGCGGGATCCAGCAAGGACGCGGTCGCGGACGAGGCGGCGAGGTAGCGGGAGGCACCGGGCGGCGGCGTCGCGGTGAAGGGGTCGGGGCCCTCCGCCCCGATCCAGACGAGGGAGGGGAGAAAGGCATGGGGGATCGAGGGGAGGGGAGTGGATGCGGTTAGGGTTTGGTAGTGGGCACGGGAGGTCATATAGGCCAGGGGGTGGCTGGGCCGGCCGGTTGGCCAGCTGGGTCGGGTGGTCTAGTGGGGGGGGGTTGTTTCTTTTCTTTTTCTTACCTTTCTGTTTTTCCTTTTTCTTATTCATTTCCTTTTTGTTTTTATTTTACTTTCTTTTAAGTTTAATTTTTTACTTAATATTAAAATGATCCCTAAATTAGTAATACCACGAAACCCACTGCCACAAAAGGCTTTAACCCAAAACAATTTAGTTTACTATTTTATTAATTAGAAAAGCATTTAAATATTGGTTTTGCTACTGTTTATTCATTTTAGATTATTTAAACATTTTATAAAAGTGTGGTTTCTCCACCATAATTACCTATGCATTATTCGGCTCCACCCGAACATTTAGTTTTTAATATTTGAAAACTTTTATTGTTTGCCTTTATTCTAAATTTGAAATTTGAACCGGGTTTCGAACTCACGCGAGTTTAGCAACAGTAACCGAGGTGACGTGGCATCATTAGCGGAGGTTCACTGTAGCTTAATTATCCGGGCGTCACAATTCTCCTCCACTACAGGAAATCTCGTCCCGAGATTTAAGAGGCGGTTCTGGTTACGAAATTCTAGCGAGTGTTCTCGGTCTTAGTTGATCTTCTCGAAGAAATTGATCCCTTCCGTTGACGTCTGCATTCCTCTGCTCCAGGTCATCATGACGAAGTCGTAATCCTTCCTTCGGGAGTTCCATCGTACTTACGAAAGAATAAAAGGGGGGTATTCCGGGAGAACGGACCTCTGCAAGGTTGACTATCTGGTCGATAACATCGGGGAAGGTGGCGGAAAGTAACTCTCGAATTGAAACTTAAGAAAATATCGAGAGCAAAGTAAGGAGGTACCATGGGAAGTTTCAAGCGGGCCGGCAATCGTTCGATGCCTGAAATAGGGCGTGAAAGGGGCTCAAGGCAACGAAAATAAGTATTGTGCATGATACCAGAATTGATCACTAGGAAGGTGGCCCGTGAATTACATACGAAATCAAGCGCGAGGAATAACTTTGGCAACAGGGGTGTACAGGAGAGTCAGGTTTCGATCCTGTGGAACTGTGGGTTATGGGCCCACCATTTGGGTTAAAAGTAGGAAGGCGGTGACGTCTTGCACGATCCTATAAGCAAGGCATGTCAGAGGATAGCCTGTCAGTTATGTCGGCAACAACATCTGTACCAAGGGCGAGGGACGAAGAGAACCATTGTCCTGCTCGTTGAACGAGGTGGACCAATAGGCAAATTTCTCGTCCATCGGTGGTTACCGGAATGTCATCAACAATAGTAACAGGGTCTTACCGACACGATTGTACACCTAGGTGTTTACTTAAGCAGAAGAATATTACTGCTTAGATCATATAGATCACAGTAAAAGTTAAACCAAACAATGGAAAGGAAAAGGTGACCATCAGATTAAATAGAACAATGGAAAGGAAAATGTGTTTAAGCACATATTTCAGGGGTATATCCTTCCCAAGGACAAGCAGAGCATGATATCCATGACAGGATATAACGTAGAAAACCATTTAGGTTAGAGAAGAGGAAGTTCATGACATTACCCAAACAACGGTGTTTGAATAATTGATAAAGGAAATTTAGCATGGCGCTCCAAATGTTCTTTTCGATGATCAGAGTACCACAGACATGCTTCGAGATAGCATTGACATGGTCTTCAAGCAAAGGTCAGACTTTGGATATTCAATGGATTCATCAGGAACAACTTATAGAATAAGTCTTTCAATTTCCTCTTGGAAGAATGGTTAACATTGCAAAAAGGAAGAACTATAACAATGGGTCCTCCGGCCAGGTGTGCTAGGTATGACATTACCTTACCGGGCTATATAAATACCAATGTTATGACTCTTGGAAGATGCTCAAACCACCATATCTAACCGAGATTCAGATCTGATTGGCGTTAGGATACCTCAGACTTCAGGATGCCTGAGAAGAAAAGGTGCAACACAAATTGACGAGATAGCATTGTAAGATTCTCGGGAAATGAACTATGGAAGCGAACTTCCGAAACAAGGGTTCATCACTAAACCAAGGAGAGGGTGAGGAAATGTCAGATGGACTCAGCGACAATTCATCGAGATTTCCAAAAAGGTGGGTTTCCACAATCATGTGAACAAGGAGATAACATTTGTCAAATCAAATGATATAATGGTGTATGCTTGAGAAAAGCATACACAATTAAACATTGATTGAAAGGAGCACCCGAAATATGGGGGTAGGTAGCATGATCATTGTTAGAATGGTGATTCAATAACCAATAGTCTAAGAATGAACTATCGACCATTAACTTCAAAGCAATAGGGTTGCTAGAAGTTTTGAATTCGCACGTCATAGTTCAATTGTCGGTTTTCCAGTTAGAAACAACACGAGGACCAAGAAAGAATGATGATAGTGAGAAGTATCACTATATCAAGAATTCTTATGAGGTGGAGTAATCCTCACAACATTCTTGTCATAAAAGATGGTGATACTCCAAGCTAAAGAAGAACAAATGTTGGATAGCAAGGAACTCAAGGTATAACCCAGAACACGAACAAGTTTGTGTCCGAGGGAAGGCAATAAAGTGGTCGATGACAACACAAATCATCAAGGGCAAGCATGGAATTTCTCATCATGAATTCAATTGATATCTCGTAAGAAGTTAAAATGTTGACGATGATCACAACACATTTGTCGAGAGGTTTCAAGAAGATGTAACCGATCGGCGGTGACATAAAGTCGAAGGACTGATGAAGCGAAAGGTTATTGGAACCAAGGGTACGACACAAACTTGAAATCAAGCTTGCTGTTCAAGGTGAAATGATATGACAAGGAAAATCGACGTAAGCTTAGCTCATCGTCGAAATTTGTGCTCCGGGAAGGACCAGGTAGCACGGTTAAAATTTAGCATGATAATGATATAACAATCAGGCTAGGGATGACTAGAAGGATTATTAAACTCATAACAATGAAGATTACTTAGAGTTATCAAACCAAAGTGCTGAATCGGTTCACTTACCGGTGTTCTTGAGCGACTAACAACTCAGAACCCATGAAAAATTGGAACAAGTGAGAAATAATAGCCGATGAAGGCTCATAAGATGCGACACAGTTCTTAGATATTCTCGAGATTCCAGAGTGTAATACTTGATGGTAGATCAAAGTAAAGGTTGGGCTGGGGTATTGATCCGCAGAAGACAAATGTTTAAACTTGCCCGAGAAATGGGAACAAAGAAGAACAATATGGTCGAAACCATAACTACAAGGGGTCCAATTTAATGACACCGAAAGAATTACTCGAATGAGTAAATATTTGGCAAGAAGCTTCCATGATAAGTTCCACATCGGGTCCATGGGCATGAACACAGAGTTCAAGGTCAACTCCCACTTCTCCAATGCATACCCTTTCATTCACTTCTCATTTTCGACGAAGTCGTAGTGTTGAGATTTTATCTGGCATAACACCAGTAGAGTATGACCCGTAGAAGTTTCCGGGTTCACACAGCTTATGGAAGGCATAGATTCAACCCATCGGGGTACCTAAGGAACATATACCACAAACTTCAGGAGTAAACAACACAAGCTCGAAAGCAGAGCATGTTCGACAAAGTAGAGGATGCAATTTACCAAAGGCATTATGTATCCGAGAAAAGACTCACAAAGTTATTGAATATGAAGGACGTTGTCAGATAAAATCCAACAAAGTAGTTGATGGTCCACAAGAGATCTGATGTGAGCATCGGTACTCAACTAGAAGAAGAAACAATGCGAAGGCATTGGATTATAGAAACAACTGACTAATTCAGAGCTCATCTGCAAAGGAATTATGATTTTCAAATCAAGGGATCAGAAGCCAACGGTCTGATTAAGAATGGATAAGTTGAATAGACTTAGGGGTACAATCAACGGCAATTTGATGAGTCGATAACCAGCTCACTTTCAAAATGACATCTGAGCCGGAATTATATTTTAAAAGGACCAACCGATGATTGCGTGCACTCACGCTCATGTTGAATCAATAGGATCAAAATGACGGTGTTAAAGGAGACTAATGAATATTGCCAGACATATGGAGAGCATCCATAATGCAAGCAGACAAGTGTTTGCAGAGCAATAAGCTGCTAGGGATTTTCGGAGGATCGAATAGTATTTCGAAGACTTTCGCGAAACACAAACAACTGGGGATAAGCGGATACTCGGCAAGTGCAAGAAATTATTCGTAGGGGTATTCATGTGGCAAAAACTGCAAGGCAGTAAGGCACAAAGGATTATCGAAACAACGACGAGTATTTCAGGGTATCTTGTAATAACAAGACCAACTAGGGATGAATGTAAGAATGACAACTGCATGTAGCTATCCGTAAGGGTTGACGGTCGAAGGGGAATTGCAAACGCGATGAACACAAGTTCTCGGGTTAACAACGGAGAGTATCTTCAGGGTCTTCTGGTGCAGCAGACGATCATCGGTAATAAGGTGCTCTCCGGGTGAAAGTGATAACGAGATCCTAATGTTAGATTTAGCAAAATTCATTTTAACCCGAATAGAAGAGAGATCAGAGTCCCAGAGTAAGGATCGAGGAGTAAAAGATCCTAATACCACCCAATGGCGACGTGGGCCCATGGGCCGCACAGCCATGTTAGTAAAATAGTTTTCATCGACTACACTCAACTTCGGCCAAGGAGTGTGGAAGGGGGATTCCTACAGGCAGTCGGCTCTGATACCAACTTGTGACGCCCCCGATTCAATCGTACACTAATCATACACGCAAACGTGTACGATCAAGATCAGGGACTCACGGGAAGATATCACAACACAACTCTAAAAATAAAATAAGTCATACAAGCATCATAATACAAGCCAGGGGCCTCGAGGGCTCGAATACAAGTGCTTGATCATAGACGAGTCAGCGGAAGCAACAATATCTGAGTACAGACATAAGTTAAACAAGTTTGCCTTAAGAAGGCTAGCACAAACTGGGATACAGATCGAAAGAGGCGCAGGCCTCCTGCCTGGGATCCTCCTAAATCTACTCCTGGTCGTCGTAGCGGCCTGCACGTAGTAGTAGGCACCTCCGGTGTAGTAGGAGTCGTCGACGGTGGCGTCTGGCTCCTGGGCTCCAGCATCTGGTTGCGACAACCAAGAAGAATGGAAAGGGTGAAAAGAGGGAGAAAAGCAACCGTGAGTACTCATCCAAAGTACTCGCAAGCAAGGAGCTACACTACATATGCATGGGTATATGTGTAAAGGGCCATATCGGTGGACTGAACTGCAGAATGGCAGAATAAGAGGGGGATAGCTAATCCTGTCGAAGACTACGCTTCAGGCCACCTCCATCTTGCAGCATGTAGAAGAGAGTAGATGGTAAGTTCACCAAGTAGCATCGCATAGCATAAACCTACCCGGCGATCCTCTCCTCGTCGCCCTGTGTGAGAGCGATAACCGGGTTATATCTGGCACTTGGAAGGGTGTGTTTTATTAAGTATCCGGTTCTAGTTGTCATAAGGTCAAGGTACAACTACAAGTCATCCTGTTACCGAAGATCACGACTATTCGAATAGATAAACTTCCCTGTAGGGGTGCACCACATTACCCGACATGCTCGATCCCTCTAGCCGGCACACTTTCCTGGCTCATGTCCGGCCTCGGGAGATCAACACGTCGCAGCCCCACCTAGGCTCAACAAAGAGGTCAGCACGCCGGTCTAAATCCTATGCACGCAGGGGTCTGGGCCCATCGCCCATTGCACACCTGCACGTTGCGTACACGGCCGGAAGCAGACCTAGCCTCCCTTATACAAGAGTAGTTGTTCTAGTCCAATCCGGCGCGTGCCGCTCAGTCGCTGACGTCAAAAAGAGCTTCGGCTGATACCACGACGCCGGTTGCCCATATCTTGTCCCACGTGGGGGTTAGTGCATATAAGGTCAACGACCCAACTCAGATCAAATACCAAGATCTCGTTAAGCGTGTTAATTGAAGTATCCGCGAACACCGACCAGGGTCAGGCCCACCTCTCTCCTAGGTGGTCTCAACCTGCCATGTCGCTCCGCCACAAAGTAACAGTCGGGGGCCGTCGGGAACCCAGGCCCACCTCTACCGGGATGGAGCCACCTGCCCCTTCAGCCCCCACATCGGAATCACTTGCGGGTACTCTACGAGCGGACCCGACTTTAGTCACCACATGTATCATATATCATGTATATAAGTATATACCCGTGATCACCTCCCGAGTGATCACGGCCCGGTAGTATAGCATGGCAGACGGACAAGAATGTAGGGCCACTGATGGAATACTAGCATCCTATACTAAGAATTTAGGATTGCAGGTAAGGGTAACATATGTAGCAACAATGACAGGCTATGCAGCAGAATAAGATTAACCGAAAGCAGTAACATGCTACACTACTCTAATGCAAGCAGTAGAGAGAAGGAATAGGCGATATCTGGTGATCAAGGGGGGGGGCTTGCCTGGTTGCTCTGGCAAGGAGGGGTCGTTAACAACGTAGTCGAACTCAGTCGCATCAGCAACAGCCTCGGGGTCTATCGGAGAAGAAGAGGGGGGAAGAAACAGTAAACACGGACCAAACAAAGCATCACAAAACATAACGAGGCAATACGCGGTGCTAGGTATGCCCTAACGTGGTACTAGGTGATGCCGGCGAAGGGGGGAAACATCCGGGAAAGTATCCCCGGTGTTTCGCGTTTCCGGACAAATAAACCGGAGGTGAGAAGTTGCGTGTTTGTTATGCTAGGGATGTGTGGCGGACGAACGGGCTGCGTATTCGGATTCGTCTCGTCGTTCTGAGCAACTTTCATGTACAAAGTATTTTCATCCGGGCTACGGATTATTTTATTTTAATTCTCAAAGTTTTAAACAATTTCTAAATTATTATTATTAAATTAATTTCGAAAAATAGCATTACTGCATGAGCACGACGTCAGCAAGACGTCAGCAGTCAACAGGGGGTTTGACTGGGTCAATAGATGCGTGGGTCCCGGTTGTCAATGTCACACATTAGCCAATCAGAGTTAATTAGTCTTAACTAAGTGTCTAGGTTAATTAACATGATTAATTAGGTTAATTAATTTACTAATTAATTAATTAATTTGTTTGTTTGATCTTATCTCCAGGGCGTGGGGCCCGTTTGCCATAGGCCCAGAGGCCAAATGGGGCGGGCTACCGGGCACGGGCAGGAGCACCCGTCGTGCGCCGCGCCTAGCAGAACCCGGGTGAAAGGGGGGCGCGCGGGCGCTGGGGTCCGGCACCGGCGGCTGTGGCCGCGGCCGCTGCTAGTCCAGCAGCAGCAACGGCCGGCGAGCGGAGCGAGCAGGGGCTGTCGGGGAGGCGCGATCGGCGCGGCACGGCAGGGCGCGGGGTATGCGTGGCCGGTGCGGGGCGACGGGCAACTGGGGCCCGCGTCGGCGCGGGTGAGCGCAAGGGGAGGGAGCGGGGCTGCTGTGGTAGGGGGAGGCAGGGGCGAGGCCAGGCCGCGGCGTATGGCTTGCGAGCGCGCACAGGGAGGTTAGCAGGCGCGGGTGCCAGCGCGCTCCGGTAGAGCGCAGGCGCGGCCAGGTGGAGGCGGGTGCGGCGGCACGCGTGAACATGCGAGGGGCTCATGGCGGAGGATGACTGCGGCAAGTGGGCGCGCGAGGGAGCGGAGCTCCTATGCGGCCACGACAGGGCTTCGGTCACGGCGATTGTGAGGTGACTGCGGGCATCGGCGCGGACGCGAGGCATAGCGGGCACAGGGGAGAGAGGTGGCGGAGGCCGGGGGCCTCACCCGCATTGGAGAGACGATGGGCGCCGTGGCTTGGGGGAAGCCGGTCGGGGGAGAGGTGGGGGAGGTCCAGGGCGGGGCAGGGCGGGGCAGTCCAGCGGGATCCAGCAACGACGCGGACGAGGCGGCGAGGTAGCGGGAGGCACCGGGCGGCGGCGGCGCGATGAAGGGGTCGGGGCCCTCCGCCCCGATCCAGACGAGGGAGGGGAGAGAGGCGTGGGGGGTCGAGGGGAGGGGAGTGGATGCGGTTAGGGTTTGGTAGTGGGCAGGGGAGGCCATATAGGCCAGGGGGTGGCTGGGCCGGCCAGTTGGCCAACTAGGCTGGGTGGTCTAGTGGGGGGGTTGTTTCTTTTTTTTTTTCTTACCTTTATGTTTTTCCTTTTTCTTATTCTTTTCCTTTTTGTTTTTATTTTACTTTCTTTTTAGTTTAATTTTTTACTTAATATTAAAATGATCCCTAAATTAGTAATACCACGAAACCCATTGCCACAAAAGGCTTTAACCCAAAACAATTTAGTTTAGTATTTTATTAATTATAAAAGCATTTAAATATTGGTTTTCTATTGTTTTATTCATTTTAGATTATTTAAACATTTTATAAAAGTGTGGTTTCTCCACCATAATTACCTATGCATTATTCGGCTCTACCCGAACATTTAGTTTTTAATATTTGAAAACTTTTATTGTTTGCCTTTATTCTAAATTTGAAATTTGAACCGGGTTTCGAACTGACGCGAGTTTATCAACAGTAACCGAGGTGACGTGGCATCATTAGCGGAGGTTCACTGTAGTTTAATTATCCGGGCGTCACAGATACGTTGGAGACGTATTAGCCACCACGGTCACCGAACCATCAACGTCGTCTCTCTGTGCCACCGACACGAGACCTGGGGGAGGGATGAAGAGCCAACGGGCTCGGGGGCAACCGCCACTCAGCCGACGGCTGGGGACTACCACCACCGCCGCCGCGGAGCCGACCGGACGGGACGACAGGAGCTTACCAGGCCCGCACAGACCTTGAAGGATCCGGACAACCCCTGCCGCCACGCTGCAGCACATCGGCCAACGAGGCCGCCACCGCCCGCAACCCCCAACGCCGCGCCATCTCCACCAGGGAGCCGCATCGGAGCGCACTAGAGCGCCGGCCCGCCCCAACCCAGATGAGGCCCAGAGGGGCCCAGATCTGGCCCGCCCCAACCCAGATGAGGCCCAGAGTGGCCCAGATCTGGGGGGAGCAGAAGCCGGCGGCCAGTCGCAACACCACGCGCCCTGCGGCTAACGGCCGCGGCGCCGCATCAGGAACGCCCGCGACCCGAGGAAACGCCGCCAAGTTGCACCATTGGAGGCCGAGGAGCACCGCCGCCGGCCACCGACGCCCGACCAGGGATGGCCGCATGAGGGCACAGGCAGACCCGCCGCCGCCGGCACCACGCGGGCAAGGCCCGGCGGCGCCCGCTGGCGGCAGCGGGAGGAGCGGCGGGGGAGCGCTAGGAGGAGCCGGGAAGGGGCCCCCGGTCGCCTCGCTCGGGGAGGCAACACGGGGGTATGAGGGAGGGCGGAGGGGGAGGGGAGGGCCTAGGGGCGAGAGGGAGGGCTAGCGGCGGCGGGTGCCGGCCGCGGCGACGGCTACCCGCGGTAGGGTAGCCGGCGGCGGCGCGGGCGGAACCCTAGGGAGGGGGAGCGCTCGGGGGCTCCCTCATTTAACAGTTTTCTGGAGACCATATGCTTTGATCACCTCATCAAGGCGTATATTACAACTCCGAGATGTTTGCACCAGTCCATAGATGGACCGCTGGAGCTCGCACACTTTGTTAGCACCTTTAGGATCAACAAAACCTTCTGGTTGCATCATATACAAGTCTTCTTGAAGAAATCCATTAAGGAATGCACTTTTGACGTCCATTTGCCAGATTTCATAATTATAAAATGCGGCAATTGCTAACATGATTCGGACAAACTTAAGCATCGCTACGGGTGAGAAAGTCTCATCATAGTCAACCCCTTGAACTTGGCAAAAATCTTTCACAACAAGTAGAGCTTTGTAGAGAGTGATATTACCATCAGCGTCCGTCTTCCTCTTGAAGATCCATTTATTCTCAATGGCTTGCCGATCATCGGGCAAGTCCACCAAAGTCCACACTTTGTTCTCATACATGGATCCTATCTCAGATTTCATTGCCTCAAGCCATTTGTCAGAATCTGGGCTCATCATAGCTTCTTCATAGTTCAAAGGTTCCCCGTTGTCTAACAACATGACTTCCAGGACAGGATTACCGTACCACTCTGGTCCGGTACGTGTTCTGGTCGACCTTCGAGGTTCAGTAGTAACTTGATCTGAAGTTTCATGATCATCATCATTTGCTTCCTCTCTGGTTGGTGTAGGCATCACGGGAACGGCTTTCTCTGATGTACTACTTTCCAAATCGAGAGAAGGTATAACTACCTCATCAAGTTCTACTTTCCTCCCACTCACTTCTTTCGAGAGAAACTCCTTCTCTAAAAAGGACCCATTCTTAGCAACAAAGATTTTGCCTTCGGATCTGTGGTAGAAGGTATACCCAATAGTTTCTTTTGGGTATCCTATGAAGACACACTTCTCCGTTTTGGGTTCGAGCTAATCGGGCTGAAGCCTTTTGACATAAGCGTCGCATCCCCAAACTTTTAAGAAACGAAAGCTTAGGTTTCTAGCCAAACCACAGTTCATATGGTGTCTTCTCAACGGATTTTAGACGGTGCCCTATTTAACGTGAATGCGGCTGTCTCTAATGCATAACCCCAAAACGATAGTGGCAAATCGGTAAAAGACATCATAGAACGCACTATATCTAATAATGTATGATTACGACGTTCGGACACACCATTACGCTGTGGTATTCCAGGTGGCGTGAGTTGTGAAATTATTCCACATTGTTTTAAATGAAGGACAAACTCATAACTCAAATATTTGCCTCTGTGATCAGATCGTAGAAACTTTATTTTCTTGCTACGATGATTCTCCACTTCACTCTGAAACTCTTTGAACTTTTCAAACGTTTCAGACTTGTGTTTCATCAAGTAGATATACCCATACCTACTCAAATCATCTGTGAAGGTGAGAAAATAACGATACCCGCTGCATGCTTCAACACTCATCGGACCGCATACATCGGTACGTATTATATCCAATAAGTCATTAGCTCGCTCCATTGTTCCGGAGAACGGAGTTTTAGTCATCTTGCCCATGAGGCATGGTTCTCAAGTATCAAATGATTCCTAATCAAGTGATTCCAAAAGTCCATCTGCATGGAGTTTCTTCATGCGCTTTACACCAATATGACCTAAACGGCAGTGCCACAAGTATGTTGCACTATCATTATCAACTTTGTATCTTTTGGCATCAATATTATGAATATGTGTATCACTACGATCGAGATTCAATAAACCATTTACATTGGGTGTATGACCATAGAAGGTTTTTATTCATGTAAACAGAACAATAATTATTCTCTTACTTAAATGAATAACCGTATTGCAATAAACATGATCAAATCATATTCATGCTCAATGCAAACATCAAATAACATTTATTTAGGTTCAACACTAATCCCGAAGGTAGAGGGAGTGTGCGATGGTGATCGTATCAACCTTGGAATCATTTCCAACACACATCGTCACCTCGCCCTTAACTAGTCTCTGTTTATTCTGCAACTCCTGTTTCGAGTTACTAATCTTAGCAACTGAACCAGTATCAAATACACAGGGGCTACTACGAATACTAGTAAGGTACACATCAATAACATGTATATCAAATATACCTTTGTTCACTTTGCCATCTTTCTTATTCGCCAAGTTTTTTTGGGGCAGTTACGCTTCTAGTGACCATTTCCCTTGCAGTAGAAGCACTCAGTTTCAGGCTTTGGTCCAGCTTTGGGCTTTTTCATGGGAGTGGCAACTTGCTTGCCATTCTTCTTGAAGTTCCCTTTCTTACCCTTGCCCTTTTTCTTGAAACTAGTGGTTTTGTTAACTATCAACACTTGATACTCTTTCTTGATTTCTACCTTCGCCGATTTCAGTATCGCAAAGAGCTCGGGAATCGTTTTCATCATCCATTGCATATTATAGTTTATCACGAAGTTCTAGTAGCTTGGTGATGGTGACTAGAGAACTTTGTCAATCACTATCTTATTTGGAAGGTTAACTCCCACTTGATTCAAGCGATTGTAGTACCCCAGACATTATGAGCACATGCTCACTGGCTGAGCTATTCTCCTCCATCTTGTAGGCCAAGTACTTGTCAGAGGTCTCATACCTCTCGGCATGGGCATGAGTCTGAAATACCAATTTCAGCTCTTGGAACATCTCATATGCTCCGTGGCGTTCAAAACCTATTTGAATTCCCGGTTCTAAGCCATAAAGCATGGCGCACTAAACTATTAAGTAGTCATCATATCGAGCTTGCCAAACATTCATAATGTCTACATCTACTCCTGCAATAGGTTTGTCACCTAGCAATGCATCAAGGACATAATTCTTCTGTGCAGCAATGAGGATAATCCTCAGATCACGGACCCAGTCCGCATTATTGCTACCATCATCTTTCAACTTAGTTTTCTCTAGGAACATGTCAAAATAGGGGAGTTATATCGCGAGGTATTGATCTACAACATAGATATGCGAAAAAACTATTTAGACTAAGTTCATGATAAATTAAGTTCAATTAATCAAATTACTAATGAACTCCCACTTAAATTAACATCCCTCAAGTTATCTAAGTGATATATGATCCAAATCAACTAACCCATGTCCGATCATCACGTGAGATGGGGTAGTCATCAATGACGAACATCTCTATGTTGATCATATCTATTGTATGACTCATGTTCGACCTTTCGGTCTCTAGTGTTCCGAGACCATGTCTATACATGCTAGGCTCGTCAAGTTTAACCCAAGTATTCTGCATGTGCAAAACTGCGTTACACCCATTGTATGTAAACATAGAATCTATCACACCTGATCATTACGTGGTGCTTCGAAACGATGAACTTTGGCAATGGTGCATACTCGGGGAGAACACTTTTATCTTGAAATTTAGTGAAGGGATCATCTTACAATGCTACCGTCGTTCTAAGCAAAATAAGATGCATAAAAGATAAACATCACATGCAATCAAAATATGTGACATTATATGGCCATCATCATCTTGTGCTTTTGATCTCCATCTCCAAAGCATCGTAATGATCTCCATCGCCACCGGCTCTACACCTTGATCTCCATCGTTGCATCGGGGTCGTCTCGCTAACTATTGCTTCTACAACTATTTGCTAACGCATAGCGATGAAGTCAAGCAATTACATGGTGCTTGCACTTCATACAATAAATAGACAACCCTAAGGCTCTTGCCAGTTGTCGATATTACAAAACATGATCATCTCATAGAACAACGTATATCACATCACATCTTGACCATATCACATCACAACATGCCCTGCAAAAACAAGTTAGACGTCCTCTACTTTGTTGTTGCAAGTTTTACGTGGTTGCTAGGGGCTTCTAGCAAGAACCGTTCTTACCTACGCAAAAACCACAATGGTGTTTCATCAAGTTTGCTATTTTAACCTTGTTCAAGGACCGGTCGTAGTCAAATTCAATTTAGCTAAAGTAGGAGAAACAGACACCCGCCAGCCACCTTTATGCAAAACTAGTTGCATGTCTGTAGGTGGAACCGGTCTCATGTGCGTGGACATGTAAGGTTGGTCCGGGCCGCTTCATCCCACAATACCGCCAAATCAAAATAAGACATTCGTGGTAAGCAGTATGTTATCACGGCCCACAACTCTTTGTGTTCTACTCGTGCATATCATCTACGCATAGACCTGGCTCGGATGCCACTGTTGGGAAACGTTGCATGGAAAACAAACTTTTTTCTACGCACACGCAAGATCTATCCATGGAGATGCATAGCAAAGAGAGGGGGAGAGTGTGTCTACGTACCCTCGTAGACCGTAAGCGGAAGCGTTTGTTAACGCGGTTGATGTAGTCAAACTTCTTCGCGCTCCAACTGATCGAGTAACGAACGTATGGCACCTCCGCGTTCAACACACGTTCAGCTTGATGACTTCCTCCACTTTCTTGATCCAGCAAGACGGCGAGGTAGTGGATGAGTTCCGGAACCACGACGGCATGGTGACGGTGATGTTGAAGCTATCTCCGCAGGGATTTGGCTAAGCACTACAAAAATATGACCGGGGGTGTAAACGGTGGAGGGGGGCGCCGCACATGGCTAAGCAATTGTTCTTGTTGTGCTAGGCGCCCCCCTCCCACATATATATAGGTCGGGGGAGGAGGGAGATGCCAAGAGGCGCCCCAAGTAGGCCTGAATCCTACTTGGGCTCATGCCCTTGGCCGCACCCCCCCCCCCTTCCATATTTGCTGGAGGGGAAAAGGGAAAGGGGGGAGAGGGAAGGAAGGGGAGGCCGAATCCCCCCTTTCCTTTCTCCCACTTGGCCAGCTGCCATAGGGGGCACGCCAGCCCCTTGTGGGCTGGTGTGCCCCCTCTAATGGCCCATTACCCTCCCGGGGGTGTCTGGTACCCCCTCCGGTATTCTGATAACTACCCGGTACACTCCGAAACACTTCCGGTGTCCGAATACTATCGTCCTATATATCAATCTTTACCTCTCGACCATTTTGAGACTCCTTGTCATGTCCCTGATCTTATCCGGGACTCCGGACAACATTCGGTCACCAAATCATATAACTCACATAACACTATATTGTCAACGAACATTAAGCGTGCGGACCCTACGGAGTCGAGAACTATGTAGATATGATCGAGACACCTCTCCGGTCAATAACCAATAGCGGAACCTGGATGCCCATATTGGCTCCTACATATTCTACGAAGATCTTTATCGATTGAACCATTATGACAACATACGTAATTCTCTTTGTCCATCGGTATGTTACTTGCCCGAGATTCGATCGTCGGTATCTTCATACCTAGTTCAATCTCATTACCAGCAAGTCTCTTTACTCGTTCCGTAATACAACATCTCGTAACTAACTCATTAGTCATTTTCTTGCAAGGCTTCTTATAATATGTATTACCGAGAGGGCCCAGAGATACCTCTCCGATACTTGGAGTGACAAATCCTAATCTCGATCTATGCCAACTCAACAAACACCTTCGAAGATACAAGTAGAGCATCTTTATGATCACCCATTTACGTTGTGATGTTTGATAGCACACAAGGTATTCCTCCGGTATCCGGGAGTTGCATAATCTCATAGTCGAAGGAATATGTATTTGACATTAAGAAAGCAATAGCAATAAACTGAACAATCAATATGCTAAGCTAACATATGGGTCTTGTCCATCACATCATTCTCCTAATGATGTGATCCCGTTATCAAATGACAACACATGTCTATGGTTAGGAAAATCTTAACCATCTTTGATCAACGAGCTAGTCTAGTAGAGGCTTACTAGGGACACGGTATTTGTTTATGTATTCACACATGTATTTAAGTTTCCGATCAATACAATTCTACCATGAATAATAAACCTTTATCATGAATAAGGAAATATAAAATAACAACTTTATTATTGCCTCTAGGGCATATTTCCTTCAGAGGGCCCACCCGCCAGATTCTTCTTCTACCTTCTCTTTCTTCTCTCGTCCAGTACCACCTCACCCTCGAGTATACCTGGCCATGGAAAACCCGGCCCGGTCGGCCCGACCCGACCTAGCCCAAAATAGCCTGACCCGACTTAATTAGCCCGGTCTTGGCCATGGGTCGGGCTCGCGCCTAAGTTTTGAGCCCGAAGGTAGGGCGGGCCGAGCTTGGGCTTTGCATATGTGCGTTTTAAGGAAGAGTCCGGCACGAGGCTCGAGGGGCTTTTCCACTGATGGGCCGGGTTTGAGCCTGAAATCTAGGCCCGAAGGCTGGATCAGGCTTGGGCCTGGGTTTTCTGTTGCGGGCTTTTTTAGGCCCCGGCCCGACTTATGCGCACTCCTTTTTTAGGCACTGTTGGGTAGCGTAGTAATTTCAAAAAAATTCCTACGCACACGCAAGATCATGGTGATGCATAGCAACAAGAGGGGAGAGTATTGTCTACGTACCCTCGTAGACCGTAAGCGGAAGTGTTATATCAACGCGGTTGATGTAGTCGTACGTCTTCATGGTCCGACCGATCCAAGTATCGAAAGCGCGGCACCTCCGAGTTCTGCACACGTTCGGCTCGGTGACGTCCTCGCCTTCTCGATCCAGCAAGAGGGGCGAAGTAGTAGATGAGTTCCGGCAGCACGACGGTGTGGTGACAGTGTTGGTGAAGAACAATCTTCGCAGCGCTTCGCCTAAGCACTACGAAAACTATGACGGAGGATAAACTAGAGGAGACGGGGTTGCCGGCACACGGCTTGGTGTCTCTTGATGTGTCTTGGGTGCTAGCCCTACCCCTCTATTTATATGTTGAGCCTTGGGGTCGAAACTTGGAGTAAAAGCCTCCACAAAGTCGGTTTCACCCGAAAGGCAAGAGTCCTTCTCGGACTCCAGGGCCAGACGCCAGGGTTTCCGGAGTCTGGACCCAGACGCAAGGGTTTCCGGAGTCTGGACCCAGACGCCAGGGACCCTGGCGTCTGGCCCCTGGACTCCGCAAAACTTCCTTTTGCCCTTTCCAAAAACCTCGTGGGCTTTCCCCTTTGGCCCAGATAAAGTTTTCTTGTGCCCAAACATTTCGGGAAACATCCGGAACCCCTTACGATGGATTCCGGAACCTTTCCGGAGATCAAACACTACTATCCACATATCAATCTTTACTTCCGGACCATTCCGAAGTTCCTCGTCATATCCGTGATCTCATCCAATATTCCGAACAACATTCGGTCACCAACATACATAACTCATAGTACTATATCGTCAATGAACGTTAAGCGTGCGGACCTTACGGGTTCGAGAACTATGTAGACATCACCGAGACACCTCTCTTGTCAATAACCAATAGCGGGACCTGGATGCCCATATTGGCTCCTACATATTCTACGAAGATCTTTATCGGTCAGACCGCATAACAACATACGTTGTCCCCTTTGTCATCAATATGTTACTTGCCCGAGATTCGATCGTCGGTATCTCAATACCTAGTTCAATCTCGTTACCGACAAGTCTCTTTACTCGTTCTGTAATACATCATCCCGCAACTAACTCATTAGTTGCAATGCTTGCCAGGCTTATAGTGATGTGCATTACCGAGTGGGCCCAGAGATACCTCTCCGACAATCGGAGTGACAAATCCTAATCTCGAAATACGCCAACCCAACAAGTACCTTTGGAGACACCTGTAGAGCACCTTTATAATCACCCAGTTACGTTGTGACGTTTGGTAGCACACAAAGTGTTCCTCCGGTAAACGGGAGTTGCATAATCTCGTAGTCATAGGAACATGTATAAGTCATGAAGAAAGCAATAGCAGAATACTAAACGATCGAGTGCTAAGCTAACGGAATGGGTCAAGTCAATCACATCATTCTCCTAATGATGTGATCCTGTTAATCAAATGACAACTCATGTCAATGGCTAGGAAACATAACCATCTTTGATCAACGAGCTAGTCAAGTAGAGGCATACTAGTGACACTTTGTTTATCTATGTATTCACACAAGTATTATGTTTCCGGTTAATAAAATTCTAGCATGAATAATAAACATTTATCATGATATAAGGAAATAAATAATAACTTTATTATTGCCTCTAGGGCATATTTCCTTCAGTCTCCCACTTGCACTAGAGTCAATAATCTAGATTACACAGTAATGATTCTAACACCCATGGAGCCTTGGTGCTGATCATGTTTTGCTCGTGGAAGAGGCTTAGTCAACGGGTCTGCAACATTCAGATCCGTATGTATCTTGCAAATTTCTATGTCTCCCACCTGGACTAGATCCCGGATGGAGTTGAACCGTCTCTTGATGTGCTTGGTTCTCTTGTGAAATCTGGATTCCTTCGCCAAGGCAATTGCACCAGTATTGTCACAAAAGATTTTCATTGGACCCGATGCATTAGGTATGACACCTAGATCGGATATGAACTCCTTCATCCAGACTCCTTCATTTGCTGCTTCCGAAGCAGCTATGTACTCCGCTTCACACGTAGATCTCGCCACGACGCTTTGTTTAGAACTGCACCAACTGACAACTCCACCGTTCAATGTAAACACGTATCTGGTTTGCGATTTAGAATCATCCGGATCAGTGTCAAAGCTTGCATCAACGTAACCATTTACGACTAGCTCTTTGTCACCTCCATAAACGAGAAACACATCCTTAGTCCTTTTCAGGTATTTCAGGATGTTCTTGACCGTTGTCCAGTAATTCACTCCTGGATTACTTTGGTACTTCCCTGCTAGACTTATAGCAAGGCACACATCAGGTCTGGTACACAGCATTGCATACATGATAGAGCCTATGGCTGAAGCTTAGGGAACATCTTTCATCTTCTCTCTATCTTCTGCAGTGGTCGGGCATTGAGTCTTACTCAACTTCACACCTTGTAACATAGGCAAGAACCCTTTCTTTGCTTGATCCATTTTGAACTTCTTCAAAACTTTGTCAAGGTATGTGCTTTGTGAAAGTCCAATTAAGCGTCTTGATCTATCTCTATAGATCTTGATGCCCAATATATAAGCAGCTTCATCGAGGTCCTTCATTGAAAAACTCTTATTCAAGTATCCCTTTATGCTATCCAGAAATTCTATATCATTTCCAATCAGCAATATGTCATCCACATATAATATCAGAAATGCTACAGAGCTCCCACTCACTTTCTTGTAAATACGGGCTTCTCCAAAAGTCTGTACAAAACCAAATGCTTTGATCACACTATCAAAGCGTTTATTCCAACTCCGAGAGGCTTGCACCAGTCCATAAATGGATCGCTGGAGCTTGCACACTTTGTTAGCTCCCTTTGGATCGACAAAACCTTCCGGTTGCATCATATACAACTCTTCTTCCAGAAATCCATTCAGGAATGCAGTTTTTACATCCATTTGCCAAATTTCATAATCATAAAATGCGGCAATTGCTAACATGATTCGGACAGACTTAAGCATCGCTACGGGTGAGAAGGTCTCATCGTAGTCAATCCCTTAAACTTGTCGAAAACCTTTCGCACCAAGTCGAGCTTTATAGACAGTAACATTACCGTCAGCGTCAGTCTTCTTCTTGAAGATCCATTTATTCTCAATGGCTTGCCGATCATCGGGTAAGTCAACCAAAGTCCACACTTTATTCTCATACATGGATCCCATCTCAGATTTCATGGCCTCAAGCCATTTTGCGGAATCTGGGCTCACCATCGCTTCTTCATATTTCGTAGGTTCGTCATGTCTAGTAACATAACCTCCAGAACAGGATTAACGTACCACTCTGGTGCGGATCTTACTCTGGTTGACCTATGAGGTTCGGTAACAACTTGATCTGAAGTTTCATGATCATCATCATTAACTTCCTCACTAATTGGTATAGCCGTCACAGGAACCGGTTTCTGTGATGAACTACTTTCCAATAAGGGAGCAGGTACGGTTACCTCATCAAGTTCTACTTTCCTCCCACTCACTTCTTTCGAGAGAAACTCCTTCTCTAGAAAGGATCCATTCTTAGCAACGAATGTTTTGCCTTCGGATCTGTGATACAAGGTGTACCCAACAGTCTCCTTTGGGTATCCTATGAAGACACATTTCTCCGATTTGGGTTCGAGCTTATCAGGTTGAAGCTTTTTCACATAAGCATCGCAGCCCCAAACTTTAAGAAACGACAACTTTGGTTTCTTGCCAAACCACAATTCATAAGGCGTCGTCTCAACGGATTTCGATGGTGCCCTATTTAACGTGAATTCAGGCGTCTCTAAAGCATAACCCCAAAATGATAGCGGTAAATCAGTAAGAGACATCATAGATCGCACCATATCTAGTAAAGTACGATTACGATGTTCGGACACACCATTACGCTGTGGTGTTCTGGGTAGCGTGAGTTACGAAACTATTCCGCATTGTTTCAAATGTAGACCCAACTCGTAACTCAAATATTCTCCTCCACGATCAGATTGTAGAAACTTTATTTTCTTGTTACGATGATTTTCAACTTCACTCTGAAATTCTTTGAACTTTTCAAATGTTTCAGACTTATGTTTCATTAAGTAGATATACCCATATCTGCTTAAATCATCTGTGAAGGTGAGAAAATAACGATATCCGCCGCGAGCCTCAACATTCATCGGACCACATACATCTGTATGTATGATTTCCAACAAATCTGTTGCTCGCTCCATAGTTCCGGAGAACGGCGTTTTAGTCATCTTGCCCATGAGGCATGGTTCGCAAGTACCAAGTGATTCATAATCAAGTGATTCCAAAAGTCCATCAGTATGGAGTTTCTTCATGCGCTTTACACCAATATGACCCAAACGGCAGTGCCACAAATAAGTTGCACTATCATTATCAACTCTGCATCTTTTGGTTTCAACATTATGAATATGTGTATCACTACTATCGAGATTCATCAAAAATAGACCACTCTTCAAGGGTGCATAACCATAAAAGATATTACTCATATAAATAGAACAACCATTATTCTCTAATTTAAATGAATAACCGTCTCGCATCAAACAAGATCCAGATATAATGTTCATGCTCAACGCTGGCACCAAATAACAATTATTTAGGTCTAATACTAATCCCGAAGGTAGATGTAGAGGTAGCGTGCCGACGGCGATCACATCGACTTTGGAACCGTTTCCCACGCGCATTGTCACCTCGTCCTTGGCCAGTGTTCGCTTAATCTGTAGTCCCTGTTTTGAGTTGCAAATATTAGCAACAGAACCAGTATCAAATACCCAGGTGCTACTGCGAGCTCTGGTAAGGTACACATCAATAACATGTATATCACATATACCTTTGTTCACCTTGCCATCCTTCTTATCCGCCAAATACTTGGGGCAGTTCCGCTTCCAGTGACCAGTCTGCTTGCAGTAGAAGCACTCGGTCTCAGGCTTAGGTCCAGACTTGGGTTTCTTCTCTTGAGCAGCAACTTGCTTGCTATTCTTCTTGAAGTTCCCCTTCTTCCCTTTGCCCTTTTTCTTGAAACTGGTGGTCTTATTAACCATCAACACTTGATGCTCCTTCTTGATTTCTACCTCCGCAGCTTTTAGCATTGCGAAGAGCTCGGGAATCATCTCATCCATCCCTTGCATGTTATAGTTCATCACGAAGCTCTTGTATCTTGGTGGCAGTGATTGAAGAATTCTGTCAATGACGCTATCATCCGGAAGATTAACTCCCAGTTGAATCAAGTGATTATTATACCCAGACATTTTGAGTATATGCTCACTGACAGAACTATTCTCCTCCATCTTACAGCTGTAGAACTTATTGGAGACTTCATATCTCTCAATCCAGGCATTTGCTTGAAATATTAACTTCAACTCCTGGAACATCTCATATGCTCTATGACGTTCAAAACGTCGTTGAAGACCCGGTTCTAAGCCGTAAAGCATGGCACACTGAACTATCGAGTAGTCATCAGCTTTGCTCTACCAGACGTTCATAACATCTGGTGTTGCTCCTGCAGCAGGTTTGGCACCTAGCAGTGCTTCGAGGACGTAATTCTTCTGTGCATCAATGAGGATAATCCTCAAGTTACGGACCCAGTCCGTGTAATTGCTACCATCATCTTTTAACTTTGCTTTCTCAAGGAACGCATTAAAATTCAATGGAACAACAGCATGGGCCATCTATCTACAATCAACATAGACAAGCAAGATACTATCAGGTACTAAGTTCATGATAAATTTAAGTTCAATTAATCATATTACTTAAGAACTCCCACTTAGATAGACAGCCCTCTAATCCTCTAAGTGATCACGTGATCCAAATCAACTAAACCATAACCGATCATCACGTGAAATGGAGTAGCTTTCAATAGTGAACATCACTATGTTGATCATATCTACTATATGATTCACGCTCGACCTTTCGGTCTCAGTGTTCTGAGGCCATATCTGCATATGCTAGGCTCGTCAAGTTTAACCTGAGTATTCTGCGTGTGCAAAACTGGCTTGCACCCGTTGTAGATGGACGTAGAGCTTATCACACCCGATCATCACGTGGTGTCTGGGCACGACGAACTTTGGCAACGGTGCATACTCAGGGAGAACACTTTTATCTTGAAATTTAGTGAGAGATCATCTTATAATGCTACCGTCAATCAAAGCAAGATAAGATGCATAAAAGATAAACATCACATGAAATCAATATAAGTGATATGATATGGCCATCATCATCTTGTGCTTGTGATCTCCATCTCCGGAGCACCGTCCTGATCACCATCGTCATCGGCGCGACACCTTGATCTCCATCGTAGCATCGTTGTCGTCTCGCCAATCTTATGCTTCTACGACTATCGCTACCGCTTAGTGATAAAGTAAGCATTACAGGGCGATTGCATTGCATACAATAAAGCGACAACCATATGGCTCCTGCCAGTTGCCGATAACTCGGTTACAAAACATGATCATCTCATACAATAAAAATTAGCATCATGCTTTGACCATATCACATCACAACATGCCCTGCAAAAACAAGTTAGACGTCCTCTACTTTGTTGTTGCAAGTTTTTACATGGCTGCTACGGGCTGAGCAAGAACCGTTCTTACCTACGCATCAAAACCACAACGATAGTTCGTCAAGTTGGTGTTGCTTTAACCTTCGCAAGGACCGGGCGTAGCCACACTCGGTTCAACTAAAGTTGGAGAAACTGACACCCGCCAGCCACCTGTGTGCAAAGCACGTCGGTAGAACCAGTCTTGCGTAAGCGTACGCGTAATGTCGGTCCAGGCCGCTTCATCCAACAATACCGCCGAACCAAAGTATGACATGCTGGTAAGCAGTATGACTTATATCGCCCACAACTCACTTGTGTTCTACTCGTGCATATGACATCTACGCATAAAACCAGGCTCGAATGCCACTTTTGGGGAACGTAGTAATTTCAAAAATTTCCTACGCACACGCAAGATCATGGTGATGCATAGCAACGAGAGGGGAGAGTGTTGTCTACGTACCCTCGTAGACCGTAAACGGAAGCGTTATATCAACGCGGTTGATGTAGTCGTACGTCTTCACGATCCGACCGATCCAAGTACCGAAAGCACGGCACCTCCGAGTTCTGCACACGTTTGAAAGATCGTGGATGTCGCCTAGAGGGGGGGTGAATAGGCGCTTTAAAATAATTACGGTTTAGGCTTGAACAAATGCGGAATAAACCTAGCGGTTAATTTGTCAAGCACAAAACCTACAACAACTAGGCTCACCTATGTGCACCAACAACTTATGCTAAGCAAGAAAACCTACTTAGGTGATAGCAAGATATGACAAGAAACAATATGGCTATCACAAAGTAAAGTGCATAAGTAAAGGGCTCGGGTAAGAGATAACCGAGGCACGCGGAGACGACGATGTATCCCGAAGTTCACACCCTTGCGGATGCTAATCTCCGTTTGAAGCGGTGTGGAGGCACAATGCTCCCCAAGAAGCCACTAGGGCCACCGTAATCTCCTCACGCCCTCGCACAATGCAAGATGCCGTGATTCCACTAAGGGACCCTTGAGGGCGGTCACCGAACCCGTACAAATGGCAACCCTTGGGGGCGGTCACCGAACCCGTACACTTTGGCAACCCTTGGGGGCGGTCACCGGTACCCGTCAAATTGCTCGGGGCGATCTCCACAACCTAATTGGAGACCCCGACGCTTGCCCGGAGCTTTACACCACAATGATTGAGCTCCGAACACCACCAACCGTCTAGGGCGCCCAAGCACCCAAGAGGAACAAGCTCAAGGGCACCAAGCACCCAAGAGTAATAAGCTTCTCAACTTGTAACTTCCACGTATCACCGTGGAGAACTCAAACCGATGCACCAAATGCAATGGCAAGGGCACACGGAGTGCCCAAGTCCTTCTCTCTCAAATCCCACCGAAGCAACTAATGCTAGGGAGGAAAAAGAGAGGAAGAACAAGAAGGAGAACACCAAGAACTCCAAGATCTAGATCCAAGGGGTTCCCCTCACAAAGAGGAGAAAGTGATTGGTGGAAATGTGGATCTAGATCTCCTCTCTCTTTTCCCTCAAAAACTAGCAAGAATCCATGGAGGGATTGAGAGTTAGCAAGCTCGAAGAAGGTCAACAATGGGGGAAGAACACGAGCTCAAAGGATAAGGTAGAATGGGGAAGAAGACCCCCTTATATAGTGGGGGGACAATCCAACCGTTACCCCCAAAACAGCCCCGCAGAGGGCGGTACTACCGCAGGAGGCAGCGGTACTACCGCTGATCACAGCGGTACTACCGCTCCCCCGGGCGGTACTACCGTGGAGTCTGGAGGGCAGGAGAGTGACAGACCCGAGCGGTACTGCCGCGGTGGTTGGGCGGTACTACCGCTCGTGAGCGGTACTGCCGCCCTACTGCCGCCGCGAAGTACCGCACTATCCGACACGAAAAATGACCCCTCGAGTCGACACGGTAGGGGCCTGGTACCGTAGCGGTACTACTGCTGAGGACCCACCAGCGGTACTACCGCTGCGGAGCGGTACTGCCGCTTGTGACCCCTAAGCGGTACTACCGCTGGGTACCGCGGTACTACCGCTGGGACCATCCTAAAGCCACTTCCACGAAAACAAGAATACTCCACGGGAAACCAAAACTGCCATAACTTCTGCATATGAGCTCCGAATTGAGCAAACTCAAGCTTGTTGGATACAAGACGACAAGTAGCATCAAAACAGCGATGCCAACAAAATAGAGAAGTGAAACCTCCAACCGAGAAGAACCGGCATAACCTTCCAACATCGAAAACATCATAGAAGATGCGAGTGAACTCCGTTTTCGATGAACTCGAGCTTGTCATCAAGATGACCATAAGCTCCAAAACTCACAAAGAGAAGAACCAAATAAGAACCAAGAAAGATGATGCAAGGATGCAATGGTTTGAGCTCTCTACGAATGATACGATCAAGCTACTCATCGAGAGAGCCCCCCTTGATAGTACGGCAATCGATCCTATAACCCGGTCTCCCAACTACCATCATGAGACCGGTAAAATAGAAAACCTATCAAGGGCAAACCTTTGCCTTGCACATGGTCCACTTGAGCTAGATAATGACGATCTTGACTCCCTCAAGTTGGACCACCTTTCTTGGTTCCGTTGGCTCAATGAAGACTAGTTGATTGCTCCCCCATACTCCACTATGGGTGAGCCACCCTTCCGCACATCTTCACAAGTCCATTGTCACCACAATGGACGGCAAGCTTCAAGCACTTGATCTCTTCATGATGCTCCACTTGAACTTGCACACGGCAATGTTGATGACGATCACCACTTGATGTCATCCTCTCCATGGATTGAGTGATATCTTCCTCTTGACGCAAGCCCATGAACACGTACCTAACCCCACATAGAACACTCACGAAGACCATGGGTTAGTACACAAGGCGTAATTGACAATGCTTACCATACCATGGGATCGCTTGATCCCTCGGTACATCTTGTGCGCTTTGTGTGTTGATCAGCTTGATTCACTCTTGACTTAGTCTTGATCAACCTTGACTCTTTCCAACTCTCTTCATTTGGATGATGTCTCTTGATTCACTCTTGACTTAGTCTTGATCAACCTTGACTCTTTCCAACTCTCTTCATTTGGATGATGTCTTGAAGGTAAACATGAATGATCACACAATCTTCTTCTTCAAGACATGCTTGCAATAAGCTCAACTCTCACATGACCAATCTTTGGATAATTCCTTAATAACACCTTGGTCACCACATAAACTCCTTGAAACCAACACATGGACTTCAATAAATGCCTATGGACAAATCCTTCAAATATAACTCAAGGCAACCATTAGTCCATAGAGATTGTCATCAATTACCAAAACCAAACATGGGGGCACCGCATGTTCTTTCAATGTTCGGCTCAGTGACGTCCTCGCCTTCTCGATCCAGCAAGAGGGGCGAAGTAGTAGATGAGTTCCGGCAGCACGACGGCGTGGTGACGGTGTTGGTGAAGAACAATCTTCGCAGGGCTTCGCCTAAGCACTACGAAAACTATGACGGAGGATAAACTAGAGGAGTCGGGGTTGCCGGCACACGGCTTGGTGTTTCTTGATGTGTCTTGGGTGCTAACCCTACCCCTCTATTTATATGTTGAGCCTTGGGGTCGAAACTTGGAGTAAAAGCCTCCACAAAGTCGGTTTCACCTGAAAGGCAAGAGTCCTTCTCGGACTCCAGGGCCAGACACCAGGGCTTCCGGCGTCTGGACCCAGACGCCAGGGACCCTGGCGTCTAGCCCCTGGACTCCGCAAAACTTCCTTTTGCGCTTTCCAAAAACCTCGTGGGCTTTCCCCTTTGGCCCAGATAAAGTGTTCTTGTGCCCAAACATTTCGGGAAACATCCGGAACCCCTTCCGATGGATTCCGGAACCTTTCCGGAGATCAAACACTACTATCCACATATCAATCTTTACTTCCGGACCATTCCGAAGTTCCTCGTCATATCCGTGATCTCATACAAAATTCCGAACAACATTCGGTCACCAACATACATAACTCATAGTACTATATCGTCAACGAACGTTAAGCGTGCGGACCCTACGGGTTCGAGAACTATGTAGACATGACCGAGACACCTCTCTTGTAATTAACCAATAGCGGGACCTGGATGCCCATATTGGCTCCTACATATTCTACGAAGATCTTTATCGGTCAGACCGCATAACAACATACGTTGTTCCCTTTGTCATGGGTATGTTACTTGCCCGAGATTCGATCGTCGGTATCTCAATACCTAGTTCAATCTCGTTATCGACAAGTCTCTTTACTCGTTCTGTAATACATCATCCCGCAACTAACTCATTAGTTGCAATGCTTGCAAGGCTTATAGTGATGTGCATTACCGAGTGGGCCCAGAGATACCACTCCGACAATCGGAGTGACAAATCCTAATCTCGAAATACGCCAACCCAACAAGTACCTTTGGAGACACCTGTAGAGCACCTTTATAATCACCCAGTTACGTTGTGACGTTTGGTAGCACACAAAGTGTTCCTCCGGTAAACGGGAGTTGCATAATCTCATAGTCATAGGAACATGTATAAGTCATGAAGAAAGCAATAGCAGAATACTAAACGATCGAGTGCTAAGCTAACGGAATGGGTCAAGTCAATCACATCATTCTCCTAATGATGTGATCCCGTTAATCAAATGACATCTCATGTCAATGGCTAGGAAACATAACCATCTTTGATCAACGAGCTAGTTAAGTAGAGGCATACTAGTGACACTCTGTTTATCTATGTATGCACACAAGTATTATGTTTCCGGTTAATACAATTCTAGCATGAATAACAAACATTTATCATGATATAAGGAAATAAATAATAACTTTATTATTGCCTCTAGGGCATATTTCCTTCAGGCACCAGCCGTCCTGAGCAACGACAGCAAGAGCATGACCTTTGGGATGCCGCCGAGCGCGGCGCGTTGCTCATCGCTCCTGGGATGCCATGTGTTCTCCCTCATGACCTCAAGCATGTCGTCTCGCCAACGGATCTCCTCCTCCAGGGGAAATATCAGGTGCTCCCATCATTAGGTTGCTCCCCAAGCTCTAACTTCAACAAAATTAATTTTAAATGTTTGAAAACCAAAATAATCATTAAAGAATATCAAATGAGACATCCTCCTCCTGATCACGGCCTCTTCTTCTACCAAAACCCCTTCCAAAGGGTGCAACACCGCTTCCTCTCACATACCCCCTACTAGAGCCACGAGCACCTCATAGATTTCTCCACTCATCGGTAAGGATGAACTCACCCAATTCAAATTTGGAAGCATCATGTTCTCCCATTCCACACTCCTCATACCATTGCCCCAAAAAAGTCCACAGTTATTACAAAAGTTCGGCAACTTTCCATACTTTACTTGGTACCAATCCTTCTTTCCTGCCCTCGTGATCGATACAAATCTTTCTAGTTTTCTTACATCAAGATTCACTTACACTCGAACAAAAGCACCAATATACCCTTCTCACAACTGAATTTGAACCTCAAGAATCTTCCCCATCTTTGCACACATACCTTTGATCACCACATCATTTAAATAGTTGTCCGGCAACTTCAAGACTCTCGCCCACATTGCTATCGTATCCAAGGCAACCCATTTAGGGTTTGTGAATCCATCGTATTCCACCAAGATAAGAGCTTGATTTCTAAATAGCCGCAGTCCATTGAACATCGATGTGTTCCAGTCGCCAAGACACCCAAACTGCACCGTAAAAAGTTATCATCGATCAATCTCCGACGAACCTCCTTTGCCGGATTCCAAGTCCATCTCATATCCGCATATAGCTTCGACGGACTAGAGCCTTTCTATGTATGGACCCTGGCTATTGCTAGCCACTTTGATTGAACATCCGGCAGTTCCGACTCCTCTTCCCATGCAAAATCGGCCCCGTCACCTTCATGGAGATCGAGGCTATTGAGTAGCGCCTCCACATCTTACTATCCTTCCTCTTCCTCCTTGAACTGCTATCTTTCATCGCCATCCTACCTTCTGCAGAGTTGTGAACCCTAAACCTTTCGTGTAACCCTAACGAACCAAAGTTGGGAAGGAATGCTAGGATCCCTTTGGATCAACTCGAGTTGACGTAGGGATTCCGCAGTGCGGAGGGTAGATTGGCTGGAAGCAAAGAAACTCTTGACCATCGCGCCGCTAGAGGGCTCCTAAACCCTAGCTCTTGGCTTAGGGGAAAACCCATTTTTCGTATGGATTGTTTTTAGTACCCTTGCCTGAAAACAAGTAGTTTTAAGCTATATACTCATTTGCGATGCTACAAATTTGAAGTGGCCCAGCGTGATTCACGCTCGGGTTCAGCTGTCACGAGTCGATCAGGCCGAAAAACTATGGATTTTGATAACTAGCGAACGTGCCCTGGGAGGACATGTCAAACAAACATATTTTATGACATTTTGCGTTGTCATGAGGACGGCATTTTTTTAGGAAGCATGACAAAGTCGTCTAGTTCATTTTTTCCCAGAATTTACCGTGCTTACTAAAAAAAATTGCCATCCTCACAACAACCTAAATTGCCATAAAACGCTTGTTTTGTCATATACCCTTCCAGAAAAACTTCAGCATAATAACATTTCCCAAAACATGTAGGCACGCAGGCATTCCGTATGCAGCTGGTACAAAAGTCGTACACAACAAAAACAGAGGGGAAGGAATTAGGAATAATGCCGCGATGGATACCGTTTGGGAAAACAAGGTGCACCTTTCTTCGTCTCTCGGGCGCGGCCCGCGACGGGACGGAGATTCCCATGCTCCATCGTCGACGGCCGCGATTTTTCCTCGGCCGCTTCTTGTGACTGACGGGGACTCTTCACTGCAGCCCATTCCTATGTTTACTCCTCTCTTGTTCTATTGTATACCCCTATTTCCCGGAACTGCCCTCTCAGCCGCGCACATGCTGCGCACGGTGTATCCGTGCATGCAATTCGCTCCCGCAACCGGACCACCTGTCGCCTCTTGATGGTGTCCCGCCCGCATTGATCACAGAATGACAGGAGGGTAGGACGGTCATTTTACCTACTCATATCAGTCTTCCCGCTGTCGTGGCGTCCAAAGAGGCTGGTTTTTCTCTCGGTTTCGCCCACCTCGCTCGCTCGCGTGGCCGACCTGTCTCTCCTTGTTCCTCTACCCGTCTCCGGTATTAAAGCCCCATCGCCATTCGCCCAACTCCTCCGTGCTCCCCTCCCTTGGGCGCACGGATCGATCGCCCAAGCCGAATCAAATACACCGCCACCAAGAGGCCAGGCCAACCAACGCCAACCACCATCATCCCCGACCCCGCCTGCGCGCTGGATCCCTTTGCCTAGCAGCGCGGCTCCGGGAGGACCGGTCCATCCATCCAAGAACGCATGGTGGCGAGCATTGCCGGGGCGGCGGCGTCGTCGTCCGCGCACGCGCATGCGGCTGGGCGGCGGGCCAAGAGGGAGCCGGTCCACATGCACGCCGGCATCCGGCGGTCGCGCTCCGAGCCGCACCTCCGCTGCTCCCGCCGCGGCGGGGCCGCGGGCGCGTCGCTCACCACCAGCCGCTCCATCGGCGTCTTCCCCTTCCAGTTCGGCGCCGCGCCGCTCCCCGACGGCGTCGGCGGCGGCGACTACCGGCTCCTCACCGTGTGCGCCGGCGAGACCGACCCGGACCCGGACCCGGAAATGCCGCAGGTCAGGACGCCCGAGGACCACTGGCTGGACCGGCTCCTGGAGCTGCGCTCCCGCTTCCACGACCCCACCAAGCGCTTCTTCACCGACAACGACAACCTCTTCGAGGAGGAGGACGACGACGACTACCACGAGGACGGCGGCTGCGGCGTGAACTACGATGAGGAGCACACCGCGGCCGAGGCCGATGACATGTGGGACCGCGAGTCCTTCGTCAAGCTGCTGGCGCGGGCCCCGCCGGGCGATGCCCGGCTGTTCGCGCAGCTGGCCTTCCTCTGCAACATGGCCTACGTCATCCCGGAGATCAAGGTGAGCGCTGCGGGAACGATAGAATCGTGGCCGCCCGCCTGGACTTGGACGGCCCTGATCCGCCGATCTGGCCGCCGGATTAGCTCAACTAATAAAAACGCTGGCTTTAATTGCCACGATACGATAGTCGCCGCGCGTACAGGCTGGGAGGTGCAGGTGCCCACTGGACTAGAGTATTAATTTCTTAAGGAAATTAATGTTTGCCAGATTTAGGTAGGAAAAGCAAGCAGGCAAGCAGCACCCCGTGTCTTTAATTTCCGTCGCCGATTATCTTGGTGGCCGATCTGTCCAGCCACGTAGTAGTAGTCACCAACTTGCGCTTCATTCCCTTTTCATTGACAAATTCCTGCTCTAATTAGTGGCCTTTTTCGTTATCCCAAAATACAGAAATCAGTCGTAATCAACACGTAGGAGTAGTTTTCTGGAATCAAGGGTGGCATTTTCGAGGTGGTTGCCTGAAAAGTTTCGTGCCGGTAGCAATTTCTGGGTGTGACTTGTGGAGGACTGTCATAATCTTCCAGTTGCGGTCAACGATCCATGCAACAATCTACACAATTCTTTTCGTCCTAATTTTGGTTTTTGCTGTTGCTGGAAATATAGAGGGCTGAGCTGAGGAAACACTACGGACTCGAACTGGTGACGTCGTCGGTACAGAAGAAGGCCGAGGCCAACGCCGTGAGCGCTGAGGTGGACGGCGACTCCACCCGGCCGCCGGGCGACGCGCAGCAGTACGAGGTGGCTGCGGAGCCGCAGCCGCGGCGGCCGGTCCGCCGCTCCAACCACCTGGCCTACGAGGTGGCCGCGTCGGCCGCGTCCTACGTCCAAGCGCGGGCCCGCGGCCTGCTCTCGCTCCGCGGGCACCAGCACCCGCCGGCAGGGGAAGAAGACCGGCTGTACAACTCCGGCATGGCGGCCTACGTTGCCGCTTCCACGGTGACGGCGGTGGTGGCCGCCGAGGACGAGGCGCGGCAAGAGGCTGCGCGTGACCTGCGGTCGCCGCTGTCCTCGCCGTGCCAGTGGTTCGTCTGCGACGAGGCCGACATGCGCACCCGCTGCTTCGTCATCCAGGGCTCCGACTCGGTCGCGTCCTGGCAAGCCAACCTCCTCTTCGAGCCCACCGCATTCGAGGACACCGGCGTTCTCGTGCACCGCGGCATCTATGAGGCGGCCAAGGGCATCTACGAGCAGCTTATGCCGGAGATCGTGGAGCACCTGAGGGCGCACAAGGAGGGCGCTCGCCTGCGGTTCACGGGGCACTCGCTCGGCGGCAGTCTGGCGCTGCTTGTGAGTCTGATGCTGGTGGCGCGCGGGGTGGTCGGCCCGGAGTCGCTGCTCCCCGTGGTCACCTTCGGCGCGCCGTCGGTGTTCTGCGGCGGACAGCGCGTGCTGGAGGCGCTCGGCGTCGGCGAGGGCCATGTCCGCGCCGTGGCGATGCACCGGGACATCGTGCCGAGGGCATTCTCGTGCCGGTACCCCGGCCACGCCGTCGCCGTGCTCAAGCGGCTCAACGGCGCGCTGCGCACGCACCCCTGCCTCAACAGCCAGAAGGTGCTGTACACGCCGATGGGCACGACGTACATCCTGCAGCCAGACGGCAAGGCGTCGCCGCACCACCCGTTCCTGCCGGAGGGCGCGGCGCTGTTCCGGGTGTCCAGCCCGGAGGAGCGCACGGAGCCGTCGGGGTCGGGGAGGGCCGTGGTGGCCAGCGCCCTGCGCGCGTTCCTCAACTCGCCGCACCCGCTGGAGACGCTGAGCGACCTGTCGGCCTACGGGTCCGAGGGCGCCATCCTCCGGGACCACGAGTCCGGCAACTACTTCCGGGCGCTCTACGCGCTCACCAAGGTGGCGCCGCTTCGGCGGAAGCAGCCGGAGATCGTGTGGAGGCTTCCCGGCGTGGAGCGGCTGCAGCAGTACTGGTGGCCGGGGGTGGCGGGCACCGTGGTCCCGAGGCCGGTGGCCGTCCGCAGCAAGGAGCTGGTATCCGAAGCCTGAACCACTGCAATTCAAGCAGGTCTACATTCTTTTCTTCGGGTTCTTTGATGTGTGGGTGGAGCGAATGCATCAATGGCACGTACATACGAGAGTACAGAAAAATCAGTCGACTTTCTTGGTGTAGGTTTAGTGTAGTAGAGTACGTACTCCCTCCGTGAAGAAAGGCTCTTATATTTCTTCACGGAGGAAGTACATTGTAAGCGTATACGTATAGTGTAGTAGGAGCATTGATGTGGTTTGTTGTCCTGGCTGGTGGCCTGCAAAGTTGTGCAGGCCGCTGAATAATGCAATGGTTATTTGTCAAAGGATCATGTGATTGTGATCCCATGAACTCCACCTGTAAATTCGTTGTTATAAAGGAAATGAAATGTTGTTTTAAAGTAATGTCCCAACGAAAATGACGTTTCTCTTGCTCTGCTACTCATTGCATCCAATGCACCTCTGTATTGTATAGGTCACTTCTCAATTCCTTCACCATTTGGCCATACGCTCCAAATGCATTCCTTATAACGGCTCCATATACTTCACTTATCTATATCTAGTCAGTAGTAGGAGTACTCTTAAAATACTTCCTCTGTCCGCAAATATAACGGCTCTTTTTTTTTGAAACGAAGGCAAAAGATTTGCCTCTTCAATTAAATAAGGGAGAGAATAGTTTAGAGTTTTTTACAACGCACTCATAAATGCGGCATGGCAATTACTCGGACACTATTATGTTCCCTAGTTTCTTTGCGCCGGCGGTCACCCATAGTTT
The DNA here is from genome assembly GCF_018294505.1 of Triticum aestivum. Lineage (NCBI taxonomy): Eukaryota > Viridiplantae > Streptophyta > Magnoliopsida > Poales > Poaceae > Triticum > Triticum aestivum. The sequence continues at coordinate 311,178,891 of NC_057802.1, forward strand.
TGCATCTTCTAAAATGTTGGTAAGAAGAATCGTCGGCGGTGCGCTTTTGTGGCGGAAAACGCGGGCGTTTCTCTCGTTCCAAATTACCCAAGAAACGAGCATGGTGAGGGAGGCCATTGCGTCTCGGTTAGGAATATTATTGTTGGTTCTTTTTTGCCACCACGCGTTGACGGTTTCATCCGAGTGCCACTCGGAGGTGTCCATGTGTGCAAGTCCAAGCTGCTCTATGATCAATCTCCAAAGCCTAAGCGTGTAGTGACACTTGAAGAAGAGATGTGTCCCCGTTTCTTGTTCCCTCTTGCAAAGCGGGCAAAGGCCACAGTTTTGCCAACCACGCTTCTCCAGACGATCGGTTGTCCAAATCCTATCTTGCAAGGCCAACCAAGCAAAGAATTTAATCTTCGGAGGTGCCCAAGCCTTCCAAACCATACGGTCCAAGGGGGATAGGGTCAAGCCAAGAAACCGAGCCTTGTAGGCGGAGCTCGCCGTGTATATCCCGTCGTTCGCATGCTTCCAAATGATATCATCTTCCGCTTGCATATCAAGGTGGAAGTCATGCAAGAGCATCCAAAGGTTGAAGAATTCCGAGATGTGGTTGACAGAGATAGTGGTGCCTTGCTTTATTTTGAGGATCCAAGCATTCTCCTTGAGAGCCTCGCGCACCCTCCAATTCTTTCTTGTCGAGGCCTCAAAAATTAGCGGTGCAATGTCCTTGGGCATACGACCAAGAAGTCAAGGGGAGTCCCAAAAAGGCGTTTTGGCGCCATCCCCGACGGTGATAGTCGTAGATGCATAGAAGAACTCACGGTCCTCTACGGTGCAGGGGTTGCCAAGGCCAACCCAAAGTTTTCTGGGCTCCTTCCATTCAAACCATAGCCATCGTAACCGCAAGGCCCTTGCGAACTTTTCGGTATTGAGCACTCCAAGGCCACCGTACTCCTTTGGTCTGCAAACCGCATTCCAGTTGACCTTACATTTGGCTCCCGTGGTCTTTTCCGCACCCGACCAAAGGAAAGCCCTCTCAATCTTGTTGAGGTTATCCAGCGTGCTAGAGGGCACGATGAGAGGTGTGATCGAGAACACCGCTTGGGAGGAAATGACCGACTTGACAAGGGTCGTTCGCCCAATAGGAGTGATGTTTTGGCCTTCCCAAGTGACGAGTTTTCCGGCCGCCTTGTCGACAAGGTATTGGAAGTCCACTGCCTTCAACTGCCACACCGAAAGCGGAAGGCCCAAGTATTTCACCGGAAAGGAGGCTTGGGTCGCCGGCATACTTGTGAGGATGCGCTCAAGATCAAGATGGTTGCAACGAATTGGTACAACCGAGCTTTTCTGGAAGTTGGTGCATAGGCCCGTCACGTCACCGAAGCCCCGCAAGATAGCAGCAAGATTGTCAATGTCCCTCTTGATTGGCGCCACGAAGACCGCCGCATCGTCCGCATATAGGGAGGTTCTCATGATGGCACCCCGACCGCGAAGCTTGTGAAGAAGCCCTTTCCGAGTGGCTAGGTCCAGAATCTTATGCAAGGGATCAATCGCCAGGACAAAAAGGAGGGGGGATAGGGGTCCCCCTGCCGGAATCCACTCCCATGCAAGATCGGAGGGCCGGGCACGCCGTTTAATAGGATTCTTGACGAAGATGAGGATAGAAGCGCCGCAATCCAAGCCCTAAATTTAGGGGGGAACCCCAAATGTTGCATAAGCTCGAGAATGTATCCCCACTTGACCGAGTCGAAGGCCTTTTTTATATCCAACTTGAAGAGGAGGGCGGGAGATTTTCTCTTATGCAGACGCCGGGCAAGATTCCGGACGTACATGAAATTGTCGTGGATGCTTCGTCTCTTGATGAAGGCACTTTGAGCGTTGGAGACAAGGTCATCCATGTGGGGAGCAAGACGAAGCGAGAGAACTTTGGCAATAATTTTGGCGACGGCGTGGATAAGGCTAATAGGCCTATAATCAGAGATGCCTTCTGCCCCATCCTTGTTTGGCAGGAGGATCACATTGGCGGAGTTGACCCACTGCAGGTTGGAGGTATGTACGGAGTTGAAGCGCTGAACAGCCCTCATGACAGTGTGTTTGATAATTCCCCAACACTTCTTGAAAAAAATCCCTGTGAAGCCATCTGGACCGGGCGCCTTATCCCCAGGCATTTCTTTAATGGCAGCCCAAACCTCCTCCTCAGAGATGGTGTCGTCGAGACCTTGCAAACCATGAGGCTCGACACGAAGCTCCTCCCAATTGAAATCTCTGCTGCTCATGCTTCCCCTCCCCATGACCTCAGAGAAGTGGTCATGAACTAGCTTCTCTTTCTCTGTGTGCTCGGTCACCCAACCATTAGCATGCTTGATCCGATGAATGTGATTCTTGCGCCTACGGGCGTTAATGCGGCGGTGGAAGAATTTGGTGTTGGCGTCGCCCTCTCTCAAGTTGGCGATCCTGGCGCATTGGCGCTTCCTCGTCCGCTCAAGCACCGCCAGACTAATAACCCTCTGCTTGAGCCTGGAGCGAAGGTTGCGCTCCTCCGGGGAGAGAGATCTTTCCTCTTGAGCAATATCCAACCGAAGGATGATGAGGAGTGCAACATGAAGTTGAACCTTGGCACCGGAGAATAACTTCTTGCTCCATTCGGACAGTCGCAACGCGGTTGTTTTGAGCTTATTGTGCAGAATGAGAAACGGCTCTGTGTGACTCGCACGCTCATCCCATGCCTTTTGAACCACCTCCATGAAACCGGGCAAAGAAACCCAGAAGTTCTCGAATTTGACAGACCGTGGTCTTCTCGGCCCCTTGTCATCGGCAAGCAAAAGGGGACAATGGTCGGACAGGGAAGACGACAAAGCATGCAACACATGCGTGTTGAAAGTCATGTCCCAGTCCGCGTTGCAAAAGAAGGAGTCCAGCTTGCATAAAGTTGGGTTGTCCCGCTCGTTGCTCCAAGTAAAGCGCCTATTTTGAAGGTGGATTTCCTTCAGCCCACACGATTGCAGAGTTGCACGGAACCGGTTGATCCTACTTCGATTCACATTTCTCTTATTTTTGTCACGTGCACGGTAGATTTGGTTGAAGTCTCCAAAGGCCAGCCAAGCAACACCCGTCGTTGGCTTGTTGGCTTGTGGGAGACCAGCTCGGCAAAGAAAGAATCCTCGCTAGCAGAGTCAGAGGGGCCGTAGACGGATGTTAACTTGAAACAGACGTCGTTTGCACGGATTCGAACGTTGCCAGAGAGGCAAAAGGCTGAAGTTGTGATGTCAGTGATCGTAAGAAGACTGTCATCCCACAGCAAGAGAATCCCTCCTCTCGTTCCCGTCGCCGGTCGTTGCGCAAAGTTTTTGAGCCTGTTACCACCCAGGAAGGAAGCAACAAATATATCTACATTATCGAGCTTCGTCTCTTGCAAACACACGATTTGGCACGAGGAGGCAGCGATCGTGGCACTGACTGTTGCTCTTCTATCAGGGCAATTTAAGCCCCTCACGTTCCAGCTTAGAGTGTTGATGGAAGGCATCATCATGGATCACGGGGAACATCACATTGACTTGTCCAGGAGCAGATTACAAGAGCGTGGTCAAAGTGAAGAAACCCCATCAGGGAGTGACTACACTTGAGAGGAACAAGAAGACAGCATAAACACGTACTACAGGTACGACCCACATACATTGCCCAGCCAGAGCAAGCTCCCTCGAACCTCATACTAAGCAGAAAAACTAACATCAGAACTAAAGGTGCCCCAACAAACAGACTTGGTGTAGGGTAACGTAGTAATTTCAAAAAAATTCCTACGCACACGCAAGATCATGGTGATGCATAGCAACGAGAGGGGAGAGTGTTGTCCACGTACCCTCGTAGACCGACAGCGGAAGCGTTATCACAACGCAGTTGATGTAGTCGAACGTCTTCACGATCCGACCGATCAAGTACCGAACGCACGGCACCTCCGAAGTTCTACACACGTTCAGCTCGATGACGTCCCTCGAACTCCGATCCAGCCGAGTGTTGAGGGAGAGTTTCGTCAGCACGACGGCGTGGTGACGATGATGATGTTCCACCGACGCAGGGCTTCGCCTAAGCTTCGCGACGGTATTATCGAGGTGTAATCTGGTGGAGGGGGGCACCGCACACGGCTAAAATATCGTATATCAAGTGTGTTCTTAGGTGCCCCCCTGCCCCCGTATATAAAGGAGCAAGGGGGAGGCCGGCTGCCTATGGGGCGCGCCAAGGAGAGGGGGGGAGTCCTCCTCCTAGTAGGAGTAGGACTCCCCTTTCCTAGTCCTACTAGGAAAAGAAGGGGGGAAGGAAAGAGAGGGAGAGGGAGAGGGAAAGGGGGCTGCGCCCCCCTCTCCTAGTCCAACTAGGACTCCTCTGGGAGGGGGCGCACCACCTCCTGGCTGCTGCCCTCTCTCTCCCCTCAAGGCCCACTAAGGCCCAATACTTCCCCGGGGGGTTCCGGTAACCCTCCGGCACTCCGGTTTAATCCGAAACTTCTCCGGAACACTTCCGGTGTCCGAATATAGTCGTCCAATATATCAATCTTTACGTCTCGACCATTTCGAGACTCCTCGTCATGTCCGTGATCACATCCGGGACTCCAAACAACCTTCGGTACATCAAATCATATAAACTCATAATAAAACTGTCATCGTAACTTTAAGCGTGCGGACCCTTTGGGTTCGAGAACTATGTAGACATGACCGAGACACCTCTCCGGTCAATAACCAATAGCGGGACCTGGATGCCCATATTGGCTCCTACATATTCTACGAAGATCTTTATCGGTCAGACCGCATAACAACATACGTTGTTCCCTTTGTCATCGGTATGTTACTTGCCCGAGATTCGATCGTCGGTATCTCGATACCTAGTTCAATCTCGTTACCGGCAAGTCTCTTTACTCGTTTCGTAATACATCATCCCGCAACTAACTCATTAGTCACAATGCTTGCAAGGCTTATAGTGATGTGCATTACCGAGTGGGCCCTGAGATACCTCTCCGACAATCGGAGTGACAAATCCTAATCTCGAAATACGCCAACCCAACAAGTACCTTTGGAGACACCTGTAGAGCACCTTTATAATCACCCAGTTACGTTATGACGTTTGGTAGCACACAAAGTGTTCCTCCGGTAAACGGGAGTTGCATAATCTCATAGTCATAGGAACATGTATAAGTCATGAAGAAAGCAATAGCAACATACTAAACGATCGGGTGCTAAGATAATGTAATGGGTCATGTCAATCACGTCATTCTCCTAATGAGGTGATCCCGTTAATCAAATGACAACTCATGTCTATGGCTAGGAAACATAACCATCTTTGATTAACGAACTAGTCAAGTAGAGGCATACTAGTGACACTTTGTTTGTCTATGTATTCACACATGTATTATGTTTCCAGTTAATACAATTCTAGCATGAATAATAAACATTTATCATGATATAAGGAAATATATAATACTTTATTATTGCCTCTAGGGCATATTTCCTTCAGTCTCCCACTTGCACTAGAGTCAATAATCTAGATTACATAGTAATGATTCTTACACCCATGGAGTCTTGGTGCTGATCATGTTTTGCTCGTGGAAGAGGCTTAGTCAACGGATCTGCTACATTCAGATCCGTATGTATTTTGCAAATTTCTATGTCTCCCACCTGGACTAAATCCCGGATGGAATTGAAGCGTCTTCTGATGTGCTTGGTTCTCTTGTGAAATCTGGATTCCTTTGCTAAGGCAATTGCACCAGTATTATCACAAAAGATTTTCATTGGTCCCGATGTACTAGGTACGACACCTAGATCGGTTATGAACTCCTTCATCCAGACTCCTTCATTCGCTGCTTCCGAAGCAGCTATGTATTCCGCTTCACACGTAGATCCCGCCACGACACTTTGCTTGGAACTGCACCAACTGACAGCTCCACCGTTCAATGTAAATACGTATCCGGTTTGCGATTTCGAATCGTCCGGATCAGTGTCAAAGCTTGCATCAACGTAACCATTTACGATGAGCTCTTTGTCACCTCCATATACGAGAAACATATCCTTAGTACTTTTCAGGTATTTCAGGATGTTCTTGACCGCTGTCAAGTGATCCACTCCTGGATTACTTTGGTACCTCCCTGCTAAACTTATAGCCAGGGACACATCAGGTCTGGTACACAGCATTGCATACATGATAGAGCCTATGGCTGAAGCATAGGGAACATCTTTCATCTTCTCTCTATCTTCTGCAGTGGTCGGGCATTGAGTCTTACTCAATCTCACACCTTGTAGTACAGGCAAGAACCCTTTCTTTGCTTGATCCATTTTGAACTTCTTCAAAACTTTGTCAAGGTATGTGCTTTGTGAAAGTCCAATTAAGCGCCTTGATCTATCTCTATAGATCTTAATGCCTAATATATATGCAGCTTCACCGAGGTCTTTCATTGAAAAACTCTTATTTAAGTATCCCTTTATGCTATCCAGAAATTCAATATCATTTCCAATCAGTAATATGTCATCCACATATAATATCAGAAATGCTATCGAGCTCCCACTCACTTTCTTGTAAATACAGGCTTCTCCAAAAGTCTGTATAAAACCAAATGCTTTGATCACACTATCAAAGCGTTTATTCCAACTCCGAGAGGCTTGCACCAGTCCATAAATGGATCGCTGGAGCTTGCACACTTTGTTAGCTCCCTTTGGATCGACAAAACCTTCCGGTTGTATCATATACAATTCTTCTTCCAGAAATCCATTCAGGAACGCAGTTTTGACATCCATTTGCCAAATTTCATAATCATAAAATGCGGCAATTGCTAACATGATTCGGACAGACTTAAGCATCGCTACGGGTGAGAAGGTCTCATCGTAGTCAATTCCTTGAACTTGTCAAAAACCTTTCGCAACAAGTCGAGCTTTATAGATAGTAACATTACCATCAGCGTCAGTCTTCTTCTTGAAGATCCATTTATTTTCAATGGCTTGCCGACCATCGGGCAAGTCAACCAAAGTCCATACTTTGTTCTCATACATGGATCCCATCTCGGATTTCATGGCTTCAAGCCATTTTTCGGAATCTGGGCTCACCATCGCTTCTTCATAGTTCGTAGGTTCGCCATGGTCTAGTAACATGACCTCTAGAACAGGATTACCATACCACTCTGGTGCGGATCTTGTTCTAGTTGACCTACGAAGTTCAGTAATAACTTGATCTGAAGTTTCATGATCATTATCATTAACTTCCTCACTACTTGGTGTAGGTATCGCAGAAACTGATCTCTGCGATGATCTACTTTCCAATAAGGGAGCAGGTACAGTTACCTCATCAAGTTCTACTTTCCTCCAACTCACATCTTTCGAGAGAAACTCCTTCTCCAGAAAGGATCCATTTCTAGCAACAAATATCTTGCCTTCGGATCTGTGATAGAAGGTGTACCCAACGGTCTCCTTTGGGTATCCTATGAAGACACATTTCTCCGATTTAGGCTCGAGCTTATCAGGTTGAAGTTTCTTCACATAAGCATCGCAGCCCCAAACTTTAAGATACGACAACTTTGGTTTCTTGCCAAACCATAGTTCAAAAGGCGTCGTCTCAACGGATTTCGATGGTGTCCTATTTAGAGTGAATGCAGCCGTCTCTAAAGCAGAACCCCAAAACGATAGCGGTAAATCAGTAAGAGACATCATAGATCGCACCATATCTAGTAAAGTGCGATTACGACGTTCAGACACACCATTACGCTGTGGTGTTCCGGGTGGCGTGAGTTGCGAAACTATTCCGCATTGTTCCAAATGTAGACCAAATTCGTAACTCAAATATTCTCCTCCACGATCAGATCGTAGGAATTTTATTTTCTTGTTACGATGATTTTCAACTTCACTCTGAAATTCTTTGAACTTTTCAAATGTTTCAGACTTATGTTTCATTAAGTAGATATACCCATATCTGCTCAAATCATCTGTGAAGGTGAGAAAATAACGATATCCGCCACGAGCTTCAATATTCATCGGACCACATACATCTGTATGTATGATTTCCAACAAATCTGTTGCTCTCTCCATAGTTCCGGAGAACGGTGTTTTGGTCATCTTGCCCATAAGGCACGGTTCGCAAGTACCAAGTGATTCAAAATCAAGTGATTCCAAAATTCCATCAGTATGGAGTTTCTTCATGCGCTTTACACCGATATGACCCAAACGACAGTGCCACAAATAAGTTGCACTGTCATTATTAACTCTGCATCTTTTGGTTTCAATATTATGAATATGTGTATCACTACTATCGAGATTCACTAAAAATAGACCACTCTTCAAGGGTGCATGACCATAAAAGATTTTATTCATATAAATAGAACAACCATTATTCTCTGATTTAAATGAATAACCGTCTCGCATTAAACAAGATCCAGATATAATGTTCATGCTCAACGCTGGCACCAAATAACAATTATTTAGGTCTAAAACTAATCCCGAAGGTAGATGTAGAGGTAGCGTGCCGACGGCGATCACATCGACTTTGGAACCATTTCCCACGCACATCGTCACCTCGTCCTTAGCTAAACTTCGCTTAATCCGTAGCCCCTGTTTTGAGTTGCAAATATTAGCAACAGAACCAGTATCAAATACCCAGGTGCTACTGCGAGTATTAGTAAGGTACACATCAATAACATGTATATCACATATACCTTTGTTAACCTTGCCATCCTTCTTATCCGCCAAATACTTGGGGCAGTTCCGCTTCCAGTGGCCAGTCTGCTTACAGTAGAAGCACTCAATTTCAGGCTTAGGTCCAGACTTGGATTTCTTCTCCTGAACAGCAACTTGCTTGCTATTCTTCTTGAAGTTCCCTTTCTTCTTCCCTTTGCCCTTTTTCTTGAAACTAGTGGTTTTACTGACCATCAACACTTGATGCTCCTTTTTGATTTCTACCTCCGCTGCCTTTAGCATTGCGAAGAGCTCGGGAATCGTCTTATCCATCCCTTACATGTTATAGTTCATCACGAAGCTCTTGTAGCTTGGTGGCAGTGATTGAAGAATTCTGTCAATGACGCAATCATCCGGAAGTTGAACTCCCAGTTGAATCAAGTGATTATTATACCCAGACATTCTGAGTATATGCTCACTGACAGAACTATTCTCTTCCATCTTGCAGCTATAGAACTTATTGGAGACTTCATATCTCTCAATCCGGGCATTTGCTTGAAATATTAACTTCAACTCCTGGAACATCTCATATGATCCATGACGTTCAAAACGTCGTTGAAGTCCCGGTTCTAAGCCGTAAAGCATGGCACACTGAACTATTGAGTAGTCATCAGCTTTGCTTTGCCAGACGTTCATAACTTCTGGTGTAGCTCTTGCAGGAGGCCTGGCACCTAGCGGTGCTTCCAGGACGTAATTCTTCTGTGCAGCAATGAGGATAATCCTCAAGTTACGGACCCAGTCCGTGTAATTGCTACCATCATCTTTCAACTTAGCTTTCTCAAGGAACGCATTAAAATTCAACGGAACAACAGCACGGGCCATATATCTACAATTAACATAGACAAGCAAGATACTATCAGGTACTAAGTTCATGATAAATTTAAGTTCAATTAATCATATTACTTAAGAACTCCCACTTAGATAGACATCTCTCTAATCATCTAAGTGATTACGTGATCCAAAGCAACTAAACCATGACCGATTAACACGTGAGATGGAGTAGTTTCAATGGTGAACATCACTATGTTGATCATATCTACTATATGATTCACGCTCGACCTTTCGGTCTCTGTGTTCCGAGGCCATATCTGTAATATGCTAGGCTCGTCAAGTTTAACCTGAGTATTCCGCGTGTGCAACTGTTTTGCACCCGTTGTATTTGAACGTAGAGCCTATCACACCCGATTAACACGTGGTGTCTCAGCACGAAGAACTTTTGCAACGGTGCATACTCAGGGAGAACACTTTTATCTTGAAATTTTAGTGAGAGATCATCTTATAATGCTACCGTCAATCAAAGCAAGATAAGATGCATAAAGGATTAACATCACATGCAATCAATATAAGTGATATGATATGGCCATCATCATCTTGTGCTTGTGATCTCCATCTCCGAAGCACCGTGCTTGTGATCTCCATCTCCGAAGCACCGTCATGATCACCATCGTCACCGGCGCGACACCTTGATCTCCATCGTAGCATCGTTGTCGTCTCGCCAACTTATTGCTTTTACGACTATCGCTACCGCTTAGTGATAAAGTAAAACTATTACATGGCGATTGCATCTCATACAATAAAGCGACAACCATATGGCTCCTGCCAGTTGCCGATAACTCGGTTACAAAACATGATCATCTCATACAACACATTATATCACATCATGTCTTGACCATATCACATCACAGCATGCCCTGCAAAAACAAGTTAGACGTCCTCTACTTTGTTGTTGCAAGTTTTACGTGGCTGCTACGGGCTTAGCAAGAACCGTTCTTACCTACGCATCAAAACCACAACGATAGTTTGTCAAGTTGGTGCTGTTTTAACCTTCGCAAGGACCGGGCGTAGCCACACTCGGTTCAACTAAAGTGAGAGAGACAGACACCCGCCAGTCACCTTTAAGCAACGAGTGCTCCGAACGGTGAAACCAGTCTCGCGTAAGCGTACGCGTAATGTCGGTCCGGGCCGCTTCATCTCACAATACCGCTGAACCAAAGTATGACATGCTGGTAAGCAGTATGACTTATATCGCCCACAACTCACTTGTGTTCTACTCGTGCATAGCATCAACGCATAAAACCTGGCTCGGATGCCACTGTAGGGTAACGTAGTAATTTCAAAAAATTTCCTACGCACACGCAAGATCATGGTGATGCATAGCAACGAGAGGGGAGAGTGTTGTCCACGTACCCTCGTAGACCGACAGCGGAAGCGTTATCACAACGCAGTTGATGTAGTCGAACGTCTTCACGATCCGACCGATCAAGTACCGAACGCACGGCACCTCCGAAGTTCTACACACGTTCAGCTCGATGACGTCCCTCGAACTCCGATCCAGCCGAGTGTTGAGGGAGAGTTTCGTCAGCACGACGGCGTGGTGACGATGATGATGTTCCACCGACGCAGGGCTTCGCCTAAGCTTCGCGACGGTATTATCGAGGTGTAATCTGGTGGAGGGGGCACCGCACACGGCTAAAATATCGTATATCAAGTGTGTTCTTAGGTGCCCCCCTGCCCCGTATATAAAGGAGCAAGGGGGAGGCCGGCTGCCTATGGGGCGCGCCAAGGAGAGGGGGGGAGTCCTCCTCCTAGTAGGAGTAGGACTCCCCTTTCCTAGTCCTACTAGGAAAAGAAGGGGGGAAGGAAAGAGAGGGAGAGGGAGAGGGAGAGGGAAAGGGGGCTGCGCTCCCCTCTCCTAGTCCAACTAGGACTCCTCTGGGAGGGGGCGCACCACCTCCTGGCTGCTGCCCTCTCTCTCCCCTCAAGGCCCACTAAGGCCCAATACTTCCCCGGGGGGTTCCGGTAACCCTCCGGCACTCCGGTTTAATCCGAAACTTCTCCGGAACACTTCCGGTGTCCGAATATAGTCGTCCAATATATCAATCTTTACGTCTCGACCATTTCGAGACTCCTCGTCATGTCCGTGATCACATCCGGGACTCCGAACAACCTTTGGTACATCAAATCATATAAACTCATAATAAAACTGTCATCGTAACTTTAAGCGTGCGGACCCTTTGGGTTCGAGAACTATGTAGACATGACCGAGACACCTCTCCGGTCAATAACCAATAGCGGGACCTGGATGCCCATATTGGCTCCTACATATTCTACGAAGATCTTTATCGGTCAGACCGCATAACAACATACGTTGTTCCCTTTGTCATCGGTATGTTACTTGCCCGAGATTCGATCGTCGGTATCTCGATACCTAGTTCAATCTCGTTACCGGCAAGTCTCTTTACTCGTTCCGTAATACATCATCCCGCAACTAACTCATTAGTCACAATGCTTGCAAGGCTTATAGTGATGTGCATTACCGAGTGGGCCCTGAGATACCTCTCCGACAATCGGAGTGACAAATCCTAATCTCGAAATACGCCAACCCAACAAGTACCTTTGGAGACACCTGTAGAGCACCTTTATAATCACCCAGTTACGTTGTGACGTTTGGTAGCACACAAAGTGTTCCTCCGGTAAATGGGAGTTGCATAATCTCATAGTCATAGGAACATGTATAAGTCATGAAGAAAGCAATAGCAACATACTAAACGATCGGGTGCTAAGCTAATGTAATGGGTCATGTCAATCACGTCATTCTCCTAATGAGGTGATCCCGTTAATCAAATGACAACTCATGTCTATGGCTAGGAAACATAACCATCTTTGATTAACGAACTAGTCAAGTAGAGGCATACTAGTGACACTTTGTTTGTCTATGTATTCACACATGTATTATGTTTCCGGTTAATACAATTCTAGCATGAATAATAAACATTTATCATGATATAAGGAAATATATAATACTTTATTATTGCCTCTAGGGCATATTTCCTTCACTTGGTTGTCAAGCCGCCGCCGGCCGCGAACCCAGGCTGGCTTGGCTCGCAGCACCATCCTGGGCCTGCTCCATGGCTCCCTCTCCGCCATGGTCGATCAGAGCATCTTCAACTTCGTTGACAGCCGCGTCGTCGAGGTGGAAGAACCCTCTCATTGCCAGAATCACTTCAGGGGCAAGCTGATCCTTGAACTTGGAAGTGAACTCCTCCAGGATTGCCTCTGTCACGTCCTCTCCATTCTTGGTGATTCCCATCGTCCTGCAAACCAGCTTCTCGGCAACTTTGGCCACCGAAGATACACCAGGGGCTCCAGTACGCTTGATCTTCTGCAAGGTGAGGCCGCCTTTGGAAGAGATCCTGACTCCAGCCAGAGTCTTACGGCGAGCCACTGGAGGCCTGGGAGGGGGCGACTTAGGTGGGGCAAGGATACCCATCTGCCGCTCCACAGAAATTGGCGCCAGGGCATCAGGGGAGCCGTCAGCGACATGAGCACGAGCAGGTGATGGAGTGCGGCGCAGCGGTCCGACACAGGTGAGCGGCGGGGTGGACGATGAGTGGAAGCCAGGGGGTCTGGAGGGTGACACCAGAGGTTGTACAAGCGTCATAGGAGAGCAGAGCTCGCGCACTGCCGGGTTGGCAGCCCCCCTGTCAGCGGGGAAGATCTGGCCTCAGAACGCTTGGAGGCTGGGCTCGGCGGCAGCACAGTTGTGGGAAACAGTGGGGGCGACGCCGGAGGAGTTCTCTCTTCGAGGGAGCGCCGCCTGGAGGCACGGGGCGACGCCTGGCGTGTTGGGCTGCGCCCACGAGCAGCAGCAGGCACAGACTCCTGGGCGTCCAGCATCTCAAGAGCGCGGACAGACGCCTCGCTGCCCGAGCCCGAGCCACGCAGGACGATAGCCGCAGTAGGGCGCACCGGAGGGAAGGCCGTAGCAGCGGCGTCCGCCAGACCTGTCTCTGGTGCGGTCCTGGCCCTCCTCGCGTTGGCGCTCACGTGGGTTGCGGGAGAGTGAGCGTCGGACCTTGGCGCCCCAGCCCTCACGTTGGCGTCCACCATCCCGACCACGCCTCCCGTCGCGGTCGCCTTCATCATCCCGTCTGTCCGCACGGCGCTCAGTGCACCCCTGAGCCGGGCGGCGATCCCGTGGGATGTAGGTGCCGTCGACGACCTTCCTGTACCAGGTGAACTCATTCACTTCCGGAGGAGGCGGGTTGTCGTCATCGTCCCTGGCCTTGGAGTGATCTTCGTGGAGGTCGAGATGGATGATGACGCGATGGCGGAGGCCACGTCGCCCACGGCGGCGGTGACCACGGGCAGGGAGCGTCAACCACTTCACTTTGGGGATGGCATTGGGGTTCGGCGTCCACGCCCAGAGCGCCAGGTCCCTGGTGTCCTCCTTGCGGAGCGAGCGCTGCTCGATGTAGTTGAGGGAGCACCCACGTCCGATGAGGAAGGTGGCGATGTAGTTGTTCCAGCCGTGAAGCCGGACGCCTTCCAAGCAGAGGCGAACGTGGTGGAGCTGGTCCTTGTTGTCTGCGTGCGCCTCGAGCCTCCACTCGCGCACGTAGATGCGGTGGCCGGCGCCCCAGATGGCCGCGGGACACGGCGTCGGCGCAGTGGTGTTGATGCGTGAATCGAACAAAGAACTGCTCGGGGTAGTGCTTGACCACCTCGACGTCGGCGTGCCTTGCGCCCAGCTCCGTGGCGAGCTCAGTGGCCACCTGCTGGCAGGAGACATCCAGGCGCGCCCCATCAAGCCAGGCAACAGCACAATTGGAGGAGAGGATGGCCGCTTCAGCTTGCATCTCAGGCGTTGCCGGGACGACGGCAAAATCTTCCTCTGGCCTTAGCGACGCGTCGCCAAGGCATGGCACGGCGTCGGCACGACGAGGCATGGTGGCGGGGTTGGCGTGGAGCTGCAGCAGAGGGGGCGGGCAAGGGGCCTCCCAACCACGGCCCGGGCGAAGCGGCGCCTCGCGAACAGCAACTGCAGGAGCAGAGCGAGGGAGCGGAGGTGGGGGAACAGGGAGGCTGTCGAGTGAGCTCAAAGGCTTCCAGGGGTTTCGACAGCCCCGCGACGTGTGCCCGTTTTGAAGGCAGCGGGAGCAGCGGATTGGATCTCTACACAGCGCGGCGCGGTGCCCTCGGTATAGGCAGCGGCAGCAGCGGTCTAGGAGCCAGCGGGGGATGGGCGCCGGCTTGAATGCGGGGCCGGCCAAAGCCGGGCGACGCGGGCCTTTAGATGACACGACGAGCTGCCAGCCGCCGGTCACCTCAGCATCGCGCCCCGCGCCCGTCGACCTTGCCACCGGCATTGAAGGCGCGGCAGAGGCGGGGAGGGAGGAGGCCAGCTGCCCCGCATCCCCGCAGTAATGAGCAGCACCCACCAGATCTTGAATGCCCGAGTCAGCTGCAGAAGGAGTGGCGCGCCCCGAATCCGCCAGGGCCTGGCACGAAGACGTCGCGAGCAGCAGAGAGCCGGGGACGAGCGCGCCGGTGGAGGGCGGGCCGCTACGGGCCGCCGGCAGCGAAGCTGGATCTGAGGTAGCAGGGGGCGGCGGGCACAGGGGCAGCGCCAGCCGGGCGGGGACGACCGCAGGGCCGCCAGCAGGAGGCGGCGGCAGGGGCATGAACCACGAGGCAAAGCCTAGGTCCGAGCAGGGAGGCTCGGCCGGCGCCGCCGGCGCGGGCACGACGAGCGGGGAGCGCGTGGGCGGACACATGAGCAAGAGCCTTTTTCAGCTCGGGAGCGTGTGGGCGGGCACGACGAGCGGGGAGCTCACGGAATTTGGTGGAATTGCTGCCCTCTGCGGGAGTAGTTTAGTTTAGTTGCTGGTTGCCAACTAGCACGGGAGGGGATATAACAGCTCCTTTGATTCAAAAGGTTTTCATAGCAATTTTGGAGGATTAGAACCCTTAGGAATTTTTCCTTTATTGGTTGTTTGATTCAATGTGAACTTATAAGAATTTTTCAAGGATTTTTTGTACTATTTCCCATATGATTTCTAGCATTTTTAGAATCGTTTTGAAAGAACCCTTTGTTTTTCTATGATGCAATCAAACAACTCAAAATCATGTAGGATTGAAATGAGCATGACATTTCAACCCTATGTTTTTCATATTCTAGCATTTTTAGAATCCTGCAAATCAAAAAGGCCCTAAGATGCTTTGAGTATCTTAATATAGACTAGATACAGACCGAAGTGAGTGAACAAACACATAATGCCAAAGAACATATGTAAATTGAGGCAGTTTCATATGTACATCTGATTTCTAAAAAGAAAACATTTTATATTTGTGAACGAAGGGAGTACTCACACATAATGCCAAAGAACAACAAACTGAGATATACTAGTAACGTTGGAATAAAACAAGACTCTTACAACTTGCACGAGATGATCAATCTATACACGTGTTGGATGCTAAAACCTGCATGAACCTGCCAATACAGGTTATTTCGCGTCTAACATCGCATAGGGTGGTCACGTAGAATGCCAACGTGGGTGTCGTGGCCCACTGTCAATGGCCAAACCCCTCCCCCCCCCCCCCCCCCCCCCCCCCCCCCCCCCCCCCCGGCGCACATTGCGCTAAATACATGTAAAAAGCCCTTGCAACATCTGAAGATGTATGTCCCACAATTGCGATGCATATTCACTCGCAGTGCATATTGTTCCATCTGTTTCTTCCCTCTCCCGATCATTCAGAGGTGGTGCATCAAGGTGACCGGCATCGGAGGTGATGATGGACGACACTCGCTGTCGGCTGCTGGGTGAATCAACACCGCCGTACAGTGAGTCATCCCCCCCCCCCCCCTGATTATGTCGCCCTTCTCCCACCCATGTTTTGGTTAGGGTTAATCAAAGACATGATCGTGCATTCAATTCTTTGTTTTGCATCTTTAATCTGCGTGATGACGGAGATATTTGTATGGCTTGACAACATTTACCCCCTGCACCATGAGTCACGTAAAGGTTATTTAGGAGTTTTGAAGGAGGCAACTTTGCCGAGCAAAATAGTTGATCAATGACACGAGGGCAGCTAATTTAGCAACATTAGTGCTCAAATTTGTTCAGTAATCCTAAGGGGCATGTTTTTTTTCAAAATTGTAATGTGCTGCAATTGAAAATTTCGTAATGTTGGTTGGCTGAATTTCAGTACAATAGTACAATTTGTTTACTGAACCTTTTGTGATACATGTAGTAGTACTGCGGTTAACTGAGAATTGTGTGCACTGAATTTTATGCAGTTAGTTAACTGCATTTTTGTGACACTATGAGTACCGTAGTTAAGTGAAATGTTGAATTTGCTGAACTGTCGTATAGTGTGTTGGTTAACTGAATTTATGAAATACTGTGACACTTACACTTGTACAATTATCTGAATTATTGTGGCACTGCATTTCTGAGTTATCTAAATTTATGATCTGAAGTTGTGCTATGTTTTCAATGCAGGATCATTTGCCTAGAGTAATTACTCCAACTAAGATAGGCAAGGGAAAAGAAAATGTGTGTGCTGATTAGAAATACCTCAAAATCCATTAGAGATGAGGTCAAGGACAACAAGGAGGTTTGTGTCATTTAGTGAAGGGTTTGATTCTGATGTTGCCATTGAAGAAACAGAGGAACAAGTGGATGACAACAGCGAGGAAGAGGGAAAGGCTGACAATGCAGAAGTTGAAACATATGAGGATTTTACCGAAAGGGACTTTGAAGTAGCAGATGGTGGTGATTTGGTTGAGGCCAATGTAGACTAACATGTTGACGATCAGAAGATAAGGAGATCTTACATAACTTTGAAGAACTTGCATAACATGTTGACTATCACTTACACATTGATACGTCAATTTTGCATCACTATTTCTTACTATAAATTGCTCATGATTACTTATTCCTCTTATTTTGTTTATTGCAATGGAGGTGGGGCAATTGTCGAAAAACTACAAAAAAGTGCCAAAAAGAATAGGTGCAAAGAAAATAATTTAATGAACTATATCATGTAGTACAAACCCATTGCGAGTCAATCCACTTCACATATGTACAAGCCCTGACATCTTTTGTACATTTAATTATCATATTACTCAATTATGAAGTACGTGTGCTCAATGACAAAGCAAGCATGGTCAATGGCAATGCTAATATACCTCATTTGGCAGCCCAAAAACCTTTTGCCTCTGTCCCCGTCTTTGGCCACATTGTGAGCATGGCCAAGGAGGTGGATGCAGTTCACTGTCTTGTGCTCCACTCCATTGAACTGGGCATCGAACTCAGTACTGTAGCCCAAAGTCGAATTCCAGCAGCTCCTCCCAAAAATCAAATATTTCCTCTTGAGTTCTAAGAGCCATGCATACATGAGTGAGAGAGGCAGAGGATTAAGCACAGTATTCTTCGATCCCTAGTACTCCAGTAGACATTTGTTGCCTTCCATTCCTTCTCGTCGAGCTTCTAGCTGCCGGTGTTGCCCCTCTCACCATAGAGCAATCAGACGTCGAGCAGAGAGATGCCACCCCTGTCGGTCACGGATCGCCGATGTGGTCCACTCGTCCAAGCTCCTTCCACCATCGACATCGCCTGCTTAGGGTTAGGAATTTATGAAGTGGGCTAAAAAATCGAGGATATTTGGGAATCGGGGTTACAACAGTTGTGGGCTTTTTAGCAGCACCTCTCCCTTTTCCACCCATTGACAGTGGGTCACGGTCACACTGGCGCGACATATGGACATCTCATACAGCGGCAGACGCGACGTCCGACAATTTTCATATGCGCCTAGCAATGCTCAACTACCCCTTGGATCAAACCCCTACATGATCAACAAACTAGGATGAAGGTGTCATAAAAAGTTGTTCGCAAATCAATTTCAAAGATAGCACCGTATTTGCACTTCCACGCAAGTTCAAGCACTCAAAACATGCATTTTGCAACTTTTAGCACTAAACTGATCATCCAACACAGGTTGTAGCACTGCCGGGTATTTACCTCTAAATTAAACTAGGACATTAATGCAGAGTTGAAATATGCACTTCTCACTTTATAAACATCCTTTTGTTCTGTAACATGGTAATGTGTGTCCTCTGCATTTTTTGGAGAGAACTTCACTACAATCTTTTCGCCACTCTTCGATGCTTCCTGGCTGAATACAAACGAGTTCGACTCACATCAGGCAGGGTAGAAACCGTTTCCATAGGCACTCAGCCTCACGTTACTGAAGCCTGCACCCTCTTTTCTATTGCCGAATCACAGAGCTATTTGCTTACATCCTTTTACAACACCAATACATATGAAACTGCCATGGGGTAAAAACTAAAAAGACAGGACTTGCAGTTTTTAACAGCAAGTTTCTGAAAAGAAAACCAAAACAGAACATGCCAGACATAATAATTGACCACATCCGTGTAACATGTTACGACCCAATAGAATGAGACAGTTATATGTACGATTTCCTTTAAACAATGGCGAGGCATAGAATTGAAAAGAAGAAATAATCTAGAATCCAAAATATGCAATGTCACATCTGTATTGCTTCCCTATCTAAACCAAGTATGATGCACTTCCCAACTCAGAGGCTTCATGTTGGGTAAAAGGCAGGCGCTGGTGAGTCTCGCCACGTCACAGATATGGCAATAGCACACAATCATGCAACACCCTATGATAATCTCATCTTTCAATTTCCTGCATGCCAGCCTAATGGTGCCGAGAAGGAAATGCACCCAAGTTTACCCCACTTCGCAAAATGGTGAGTAATGACTTTCCAATTACTGTACACGGATTTACAGTCGAAACTACCACCTCGATGCAACAAAAGGTAATATGTCTAAGTTAGCGCAAAGGCTTCTTCTTGGAAGGGAAGCTGTGGTTCTTCTTGGCAGGGATGAACTACTTTGTTGATCTCATCTGCCGTCAGAGTTTCACGCTCCAGCAGAGCATTCGCTAAAGCATGTAATTGCTTCTCATGCTGAAAATAAACTTGGATCAGTCGACACTGAGTTAACTAAAAAATAAATATGTTGGCAAAAGGCGTCATGGTTGAGAAGCAAACCTTCTTCAGTAAATGTGTCACCCGTTCATAAGCTTCTCTTAGGAGTCTGCCCACCTGCAAGGCCATATGATGATGAGACAAATGCGAGAGAAACAGTAACTACCCTCAGGTAAGTGGAGTTTAAGAGAGGTTCGTGATGTGGCCAATAGCTCGGTATACCGATAGACTATGCAAAAGCACAGCATACAGGTCGCTAGCTTATACTGGTCAGTGGTCATATGCTAGAAAAAAAATGCATTTGCAATCATAAGACCAGTGGAAATGTACCTCTGCATCTATTCTTGATTGCATGTCAACACTTGGTCGTTCTTTTACATGCACAGGACCAATAGCATTACTCATCCCACAGTTTGATACCTACACAGCCAGTCAAGTGACATTAGATACATCTAACAAGAAAAGAAACAATCTAAGTGGATGAAAGAATCACCATATACTGAGCGAGCTCTGTTGCAGTATGAAGATCATTTCTGGCACCAGTAGTAACATTTTCTTCCCCAAATATAAGCTCTTCAGCAACCCTTCCGCCCATGCAAACATCAAGACGTGCCAGGAGTTGTTTCTTGCTGATAGAAGTCTCATCCTGTGAGGGAAGTTGTGTAACCATTCCAAGGGCAGATCCACGAGGCAGGATAGTTGCCTTGTGAATGGGATGAGCACCCTTGGTATTGAGTGCAACAATAGCATGCCCACTTTCATGGTAGGCAGTAAGCTAAAGAACCAAAAAGTAACAAAAATTGTTAGTGCAGAAATTTACATCTTCTTCGGTTTAAAATTTTCAAAGACATGGATGCTACAACTACTAGTTCAAGCGTGCGTAAGAAAAAGGAAAAACAACTTGAACAAGCATGCCTTTCTTGATTCATCAGAGATGAACATTGATTTCCTCTCAGTTCCCATGATGATACGATCTTTGGCAAACTCCAATTGTGAAGCAGTCAGCTTGTCAGCACCTTCAACAGCAGCCTTAATTGCTGCAATGTTTACCAGGTTCGCAAGGTCTAACAGAAAAAGGAAAAAGATGAGTCGGTATGAGTCTCACCACCACAGCACAAATATTGCTGCCAAATTTTATAGCACCTTCAAAGGTAAGACATTTATTATTTTATTCTAACGGAAAATACGTGGAATGCCATGGATTTATAAGTGTTACAAGTAATAAAATGGTGACACAGCAAAAAGAATAGGAATCCAGCTGCTGATGAAAAAACACTATCCTATCGTTAGAAACACCTCATAGTCCACACGCTTAGATGACGTAATGCTACAATTATCATTTCACTAAGATAATACAAAGGAAAGTTGTACTCACCAGCCCCATTAAAGCCAGGGGTACTGCGGGCTATTGCATTGACATTCACATCACTGCCCACAGGCTTGTCTTGCAAATAGAGCTCCAGAATATCTTGGCGGCCTCGCACATCAGGACTAGGGACAACAATCTAGTAGCCAATACCAGCAGAACTAAATGAAATTACATATTTATACAAAAATTATTACAATAAAACAATATGTAATTGCTGTTCTATAAAAAAAAGAATTGATGATAATGGTTGTGAAGATAAAAAAAAAACTACTCAAGAAAGCTTACATGTCTATCAAATCTACCAGGTCTCGTAAGTGCTGGATCAAGAATGTCTGGTAAGTTTGTCGCAGCCATTACTATTATTCCCTGTACACATCGATTGTAAACTAAGAGTTAGACAAAGTTCTACAGCACTTTGTTCACTTATGTGATAATGTTACCTCATTTTGTTCAAAACCATCCATCTCAACAAGAAGTTGATGCAATGTTTTCTTTGTGTGCCCTTCCCACTGTTTTCTAGTTGATCCCACTGCATCTATTTCATCAATGAAAACAATACATGGTGCCTGTAAAGAGGAACAGTAAAAAGTTACTCACACAAACAAATTGTCATTACGAAGGTACATCAATTTTCACTGATAAAACAAATTAAGCTTCACCAATTTGTCTGTTGAGAGGAGATGAAAAGGGAATCACAATTGAGCATTTCCCATAAGCTAAAACAGCGCAGAGAGCTCTCAATTTATAGAAGGAAATGCTGGAGCTAAGCTCAGGCAATGGAAGAGAAGGGTAAAACACCTTTTTCTTTGCAGCTTGAAACAAGGATCTCACCCTCCGAGCACCAACACCAACAAACCTGACAAGATACAATGTCAGTAAATTCTGATTAAACAAGACATGAAAGTGGGATAGGGATACAACTGAAGGTAGTTCCATCAGTAAATTACAAATGTTTCAGTAGCTTGAATCATGCATGCCTAATAAATATCATCTCAGTAGTGCTTCGACATAAATCCAGAATGATCTCAAATTGCAACACATGCAATGGTACAATGCCAGAAAGCCACATTTTCTGACATCATGCAACGAATTGCAGCACATAGGCAATTTTTGGAGTTCGCGGTTAGCACTCTAAGGTCACCAAATATACAAGGAAAATACAAGTCCAATATCATAATAGAAGAGATCTTACATTTCCTCAAATTCAGAACCTGCTCGGTAAAAGAACGGCACACCAGCTTCCCCAGCAATGGCCTAAATCACAAAGCCAGCGCTAGTAAGGTATGCATTTACCAAAGAACTGACTGTAGCAAATAGCTAGAAACGCCTGATAATAGAAGACTTGGTTTTGAAAGCTAAACAGAGAAACACATTTTTTTAATGTAGAAACACAAGTACAAAGCACAGCAAGGACCTCATGTGTGTGTGTGGGGGGGGGGGGGGGGGCCTGATTTCTTTACTCAGTTCAAAATACATGAAGCAACAAATTATTCTTCCAGGCAAATTGTACCTTAGCAAGCAGCGTCTTCCCAGTTCCTGGAGCTCCAGTTAAAAGTATTCCCTACAAAAACACATTTTTAATTATATAAAGGTTCTATTGAACCAGTATTCCATAAAATATATATTGCCCTACAAAAATGTATATCTGGTATATCCCATACAGCAAAGTACATAGCACATTGAAAATGTATCTTGCAGATTGATATAGAACAAATTACCTTTGGTAACTTTCCACCGAGGCGAGTAAACTTCATAGGATTCCTTAGATACTCAACAACCTCCTCAAGTTCTTTCTTTGCATCATCACAGCCTTTGACATCTTTAAATGTCTTCACATTCTGCATATAAAACAGTATAAAGGGACATGCAGAATATACATATGTTTACTCTCATTTTCGCACTGAGCAATTGTACCCAGCAAATGAGGCATATATACAATAAAAGGAAACATGAAATGCACCCAGTAATTGTATTTTTGCACAACTGACAGTGGAACAAGACATCATCATATCACACCTTCTCGGGCGTTATATCCTTATTCAACTCTTTTGCAGAATATGATGAACTGGAACCGACACCAGATGTGCCTATTCCACCTAGGCTACCAATATACTTTTGAAGCGCAGCAGCACCCATTACCCTGAAACAAAATGTATTGATCACTACAAGAAACTGACATAAAAAAGATGCTCAAGATTAAACAGAGTTTATCTCTGTCAAGTAAACCAAAAACTAATCCAAACAGTTGTCCATCGAATAAGGACTGGAAATGAGTTTGTCCAACAGAAAATATAACAGGACTTCAACAAGCTCTCTATAGACATATCATCACAGGAAGCAACTATTGGCATAACAACTCCGGCTATGGCAGAAACAATGCATGACTTGAAACACCAGGAACAGGGGTATCAGAATTCCTGTTTGAAACCTTAATTTTTTTCAAGAAAACGCAAAAAGATTTTGCGTTTCATTTCATTGAAAAGGAGAAGAGTTCGGTACATCGTCCCTCATGGGGGGGGGGGGGGGGGGTTACAAGGCTACATGATAGACCTGTTTGAAACCTTAAACATGAAACTTAAATCTCAGCTGCACTATGCAAGGAACTTCAAGGCAAATACAGCCTAGTTAACCTTAAAGAGTCATTAAGACAAGCAAGAAAACAAAATATAGAAGCTTGACATAAACATGAACCAATAGATGACATATTTAAAAGCTCCAGAGATTAGAGTCGTGACTTATGGAAGGTTGAGCATACCACATAAATCCAACAGCAACTGTGAACAAGATAGTCGAGAAAATCTCTTGAGCAAACCGAGTTGATCTACCAGTAGCTTTAGGATCAACCTAATGATGGCACACAGATAGGCAAACATTATCGGGATCATATGGTGAAAGCAATAACTGCCCCCATATTGGCATGCTCTGAAGGTTGAGCGAACTTACCATTACTACATGTAATGGTTGCTTGTCAGATATCCCAGGATTCGAGAAAGGCTTGTCCTCCCCAGATACACGTTGCTTCAATTCTTGCAACTACTGACGTAAATGTATATAAGCCAAAGAGTGGGTTACAATATGGTGACTAATATTTCAAAATATGACAATATACAAATAAACGAGATAAGAGGAAAATTTATGCAAAAATCAGCGACAATTAATATGGATCAGAGGGAGTACATTAAAAATAGAGGCTTTAAGCTTTTGTTGTTCAAGATGATAGAAATATACTAAAGAACTGAAACAGCGTTGATTGAACCGAGTATCTCAATTTATGCATTGTTTTCTTGAATAACCAAGAAGAAGAATAAGAAAAATGAAGTATTTCAGCACCAGGACATAATGGAATTTCATCAAGTGATGTATTGCTTGAAGTATCACAAGTTCACAAGCAAGACAGTTTTCAAGCTGCATCGGTTGTCAAGTGCCATATTGTCGGCAATCTCATCAAGTTCATAAGCAGGATAGTTTCAAGCTGCATCGACTGACTAGGAAAATGTGAAATCTTGACTGACATACACGATAGGCTTGCAAAGGAAACTTACCAGAGCTGGTAGCGTTGCTGAACGCCCAGACAGCTCATCTGGTAGGTAATCAGCTATAGCGTTGGTGAGAATAAGAGCTCGAAGGTACTCTGCAACCCCCTTGCTATCTACCGCATGACTTCTTTGCTCGATTCTTTTGATGACATCTTCTGGGCTGCCAAGATGGAATTTAAGAACCACATCATTCTTTAAAATCTATATAAATTGGACACTGGACCACAATGCAATGTGCAAAATAAAACAAAAAGAACAAGTAACCCGTTTCTGCCATTCCAATTAATTATTCGGAATAGATAAATCCCGAATGTTCGGAATTTAAGCATGTCATCCCGAACGTTTTTTGATGGCAACTTTAGTTGCTGTGAGGTGGCAACTTTAGTTGTTGACACATGGCAACTTTGTTCCAGGTCGATTTTTTGTCAGAAAATTGCCATGTTTGTCTACAACGTCTTGATTAAAGTTGCCATGAAAAGAGTTCGGATTAGCATGCTTAAATTCCGAACGTTCGGGACTTATTGAGGTCCTAATTATTTCAGTAGCATCAAAAGATAGCAGGAAAAGTACATTGTTCCACATCACGTATCAATGACAGCGTTATTTAGGTACCATAAAACCAAATGCCACTGAATTTGGCTATTTAGCTACAAATTTCACGGTTTCCTATATTTGAGATTGTGCAAAGTAATGGTCCAAAACTTGAACTAATGAATGTCTAATGAACTCGATTGCATCAATGCTAAATCGGTAAAAAAAACTTATTTATCAAGGATCCAGAATCCATTCAACATCAGAAAAGCTAGAATCGATATCTTCTTAAAACTTCATTGCGACCGTGTCATTAGATAAATCAATAGTCCAACCCTATGGGTTAGCAAGCAATCCCCTGATACTCAGCCACCAAGAAACACATTTTGCGAATGTCCCCAAAGCAGCACCCATTTGAGTTGACTCCTCAGAAAACATCAAAGAATCGTTGTCGTGGAGCGCACCTAAACTTGTTGAGCTCGTGGAGCAGCGCGCTCTGCTTGGCAGGGTCCTTGGGGTGAGCGTCGGCGTCATCGATCAAGCGCTGCAGGCGGCGGTCGGGGCGCCAGAACGGCCACCAGCTCATCCAATCGCCAGACACCACCCAGTCGAAAAACCTCTTGGCCGCCTCGACCACCGCGGCCGCGAAAGCCACCGCCCAAACCCTAGCCTTATCCACCAGGTCCTCCAGCTCCTCCTTCCCGTCCTGGGCAGCGGGGCCCGTGTCGACCTCCGCCTCCGGAGCGGCCGCCGCCGCAGCCGCCGCGGGAGGCTCGGGGGCCGGAGAGGGGGGAGGCTGGGGGCCGTCGGCGGCCAATGCGCGGAGGGGGGGCGACGGGCGGCGGTGGTGGCAGGAGCGAGGGAAGGAGACGGAGGCGGGGGCTGGTGGCGGACGCCGACGAGGGGGCAGGGGCGAGGGGAGAGGGCGGAGGAGGAGGGAGGCCTGGAGGGCGCTCATGGCGGCGGCGGCGGCGAAGGCGGAGTGAGGCGGCCGGCGCCGGCGAGGTGGGAGACGCGTGAGTCGTGACTTGCAGGGGAGGGGAGGGAGGGAGGGGGTTTCCCTGGGAGCGTTTTCTGTTTGTGTTTTTTGCCTTTTTTCACTTCTCGGTGGGCTCCGTTTCGATTCTAGTGGACACGAGGAGTAGCCTTATCGCCAGCGAGCACACGGAGGCGGTTCGGTCGTTGGCAGCATTCACGCCAACCGTTGGTTCGGAGCCGAGCGACGTGGACGGACGGCTCAGCTTAAAGGACGATGTCGTCGATGGGACTCTGCTCCATGGCCTCGTGGGCTCGGGGTCGGTGCAGGATTTGAGCTCGCCTTGGCACTCCTGTTCAAGCAAGGGATCAGATTCTCTCTATCATGCACGCATACAGAAAAGCACACATGCAATGCAATCCTAAAAAAGACACATAAGATCGTCTACAGCTGGACTCGGCAACTCTGATCCCTCAAACGTCCGCGGACGTGACCGGACGCTTCCGCGGACGGTGACCGGTAACACCTCAAATTTGCTACTCTACACCCGAGCTTCTCATATTTCAACCCTTAGATCCATACAAAGCGTGCAAAAAAAATCCTATGTGCTACCCTAGTTATCTTCGTCGTCGGAGATGTCTATGACGTCGGTGCCGGGCGTCAGGTGGACGGGCGCGTAGAAGGGCTCCGACTCCTCCTCCCCCTCCTTGCCTGCAGATCCGCGTCTCCAGCGTCCCCCACATCCTCCTCCTCCTCCAACTCCTCCGGATCCATTGCATCCAGAGGTAGCCCCACGGCGATCCGGGCTTCGCGTCTTGTCCGGATTTGCTCAAGGAGCTGCAGCCGACGCTCCGGCGTTAGAAATGGGTAGCTCCTCATTCGGCAACATGGGGGCATGGCTACTAGTGATGGCGGATGGAGAGTGGAAAATGGCGGCGACGGCGGAGGGAGAAGGAACATGTGGAGGGGTAGTGTTTTGGTGTCGGCGGACGTCTGAAACAGCCGGTCTAGGCACTACGCAGCCTGCCGGAGCGGTGCCACGCGGCGACATCGGTCCAACGAAGGAGACGAGATTCAGACCGTCGGTTTCATACTATTTTCGTGTGGGAGCCCAGCATCATTCTGATGTGGCGGACATGTCCGAGCGCCCACATATCCATCTCATATTTGGGCTAGATATGAGGGGTGTCGGTCAGCCCAGGCGTTTGAGGCGCCTGTCTGGGTTGACTTTTCGTGGCCGCTCGGTGCCCGGGCCGCCCGCCCGGGTATTTGAGGCGGGTTTGGGGCGTCCGACTGTAGATGCTATAAAGAAATGAATGAATGAGATCCGCACCCTAAGAGCACCTAGAGCCGGACGTAGCAAATCTGGCGCCCAAAACGTGCGTGGACAATGATCGATCACCCTCAAAAAATGTTCGTGTCCACCACCGTGTACCTTATATCCGAACCCCAAATCCATGCTAAACATGTGACATGGGAGAAACTACGTTGATCATTGATAACCCACAAGTATAGGGAATCACGACAGTTTTGAGGTAGTATTTCACCCAAATTTATTGATTCGATACAAGGGTAGCCAAAGAATATTTATGAGTCCTAGTAGTTGAGTTGTCAATTCAACCACACCTAGAAAGTTAATTCTCTGCATCAAAGTGTTTAGTAGCAAAGTTGTACGATAGTTTGATAGTACCAGTAACAATGGCAATAGTAACGATAACAATAACAGTAGTAGTTTTGTAGTGATTGTAACAATAGCAACAACAGTGGTAACTTAGCAAAGATAGTATGAGCAAAGCGTAGGCATTGGATCAGTGATGATATTTGTATGAATGGCATTCATCATGTAACAGTCACAACCTAAAGCTATACACAATAACTCTAGTTCATCAATTCAATGTAGGCATGTATTTTGTATATAGTCATGTGTGTTTATAATAAGAACTTGCATGACAACTTTTGTGCTACCCTCCCGTGGCAGCGGGGTCGATAAGGAAATTTAAGGGATATTAAGGCATTGTTTTAATAGAGAACCGGGTCAAAGCATTAACATACGGTGAATACATGAACTCCTCGAATTATAGTCATCCCCGAAGAGTATCCCAATTATTGTCGCATTGGGGTCTATAGTCCCGAACAATAACAAGTGCATACACCTAGCAAATAGGATCAATAACTCAAATATAGATGATAACATAGAGGGTTGAAAAGCATTGAGCATAGCAAAGTCATAGCAACATCAATCTTAGAACATAGTGGATGCTACGGATCAAGCCCTAACAAATTGACTTGATTACATGATCAATCTCATCCAATTCCATCACCGTCTAGCAAGCCTACGAAGAAATTACTAACTCCCGGTGGTGAGCACCATGGAATTGTTGATGAAGAAGGGTTGATGATGACGACGATGATGAATCCCCCTTTCTGGAGCCCCAAACGGACTCCAGAACAGCCCTCCCGATGAAGAACAGGAGGTGGCGGTGGCTCCGTATTGTAAAACGCGATGAAACTTCTTCTTCCATTTTTTTTCTTGGGAAGACATAATTTGCAGGCTTGGAATTAGGTCAGACGAAGCCTCGTGGGCCCCACAAGACATCAGGGTGTGCCCTGGGGAGTAGGCGTGCCCTGTGGTCTTGTGGGCAGTAGGTGGGTCCCCTCCAGTGGATGTTTGTTCCAGTATTTTTATTTATTCAGTAAAAAATCTCCGCAAAGTTTCGTCCAATTACGAGAACTTTTATTTCTGCACAAAAACAACACTCTCGGATTCGGGGCTCCGCTGACCCAAGAAAGATTCGAACTCTAGGGTGCATGCGAAGAACTCAATCTCCCCAGTCTGCCAACTCGTCAATCTCATGGCCTAGCTCGATGAACTGGAAAGGAAGGGGACGCGGCAATTTACCCAGGTTCGGGCCACCTTGCGGTGTAATACCCTACTCCTGCTTTGTGGTGGATTAGCCTCGAGGTGGGCTGAGGATGAACTGGTACAGGGGAAGAACAACCTCAGGAGGTGTGTTCTTGTGTTTGTGTGAGCTGGTGAGGGGGTGGATGGTCTGCTCGATCCCCCGCGCTATGGTGGTGGCTAAGCTATATTTATAGTGGCCTTGGTCCTCTTCCCCCAAAATGAAGGCGGGAAGGGATCCCACAACGGCCAAATTCAAAGGGAGACAACTAGTACATCATATCCTGACGAAAGGTGGTCTTCGCCTGCAAAGATTCTGGTCGTGACGTCGTGGTGGGCTCGGCGATGACCTCCATCCTGCCGTCCTGGCGGTCTTGGTCTTACAGCACGGAAATGGAAACCTTTGGCTGATCCCTCGGGACTCTGCGCCTGCGCTTGCCTCTTTAGCACCAAAGAGGAAACCTGCTGCACTGCACCCGCTGGCGCCCACCTGGCCTTGGTCGTCATGGCTTGCGTCACCTTAACCTCACGAGGTAGGCGCCTGCATAGGAATCTCCTCTCCTCAGGAGTCGGCCTAGGGAGGCCGCTCCCTCTAGAGGTCTTGGCATAGTCCGCCTCGCAAGGCTTGGCCCCACGCGAGGGTCTTGTGTTGTTGGTGTTGAAGGTGGGTCGTACCAGGCCATCTATGGAGCCACGCCGTGGGCCGCAAGCAGGCAAGTCTGGGTACCCCCGGTTCCTAGAACGCCGACAGTAGCCCCTGGGCCCAAGGCGCACTTGGACTTGGCTTCGAGGCGAAGCCACGGGGCAAGGGCGAAGCGCCGTGGGCCCCAACCGCCTGCGGACCCGGTCGACGCGTGGCGCTTGATGGGACATGGGCGTCTCCGCTTCCCCATGCTACCTCGGCAACCGTTCGACTTGACAATAGCCTGCTACATGCAGGAAAGATCATCATTACTAGAGATCATGGAGGCCGGCGGTTGGCCTCCCTCTGGCTATAAATGCAGGGGGGCGGAGCCCCCTGCCCATTTCCATCTTCTCGTTGCTTGCTCCTTCTTCTTCCTTCTTGTCTCGCCATCTTATCGAAGCATCCATGGCGCCGGTGAGGAGGTTTTCCGCGGCAAAGAAGGGGAAGACCCCTCACGAGGAACTCGTGCCGTTCCCGCCGAAGAAAAGGCTCGGCCGCTCCCGCGACGCCGTCGGGGGATTCGAGGTGATGCGGCCTTGGCACGAGTGGCCTCCGCGGGGCTTCCTGATTGATACGTCTCCAACGTATCTACTTTTTCTCACGCTTTTCCTCTTGTTTTGGACTCTAATTTGCATGATTTGAATGAAACTAGCCCTGGACTGACGCTGTTTTCAGCAGAACTACCATGGTGTTGTTTTTGTGTAGAAATAAAAGTTCTCGGAATGGAACGAAACTTTGCGAGGATTTTTTTATATCAATAATAAGAATTTCTGGAGCCAAGACCCACCAGAGAGGGGCCCCTGGTTGGGCACAACCCACCAGGGCGCGCCCCCTCTCCTGGTGGCCCCGCTGATGACCCCCCTGATACTATAAAATCACATATTTCCAGAAAAAAATGAGGGAGAAAGAATTATCACGATCCACGAGACGGAGCCGCCGCCAAGCCCTGTTCTTCCCCGGGAGGGCAGATCGGGAGTCAGTTTGGGGCTCCGGAGAGGGGGATCTTCGTTCTTCGTCATCACCAACCCATCTCCATCGCCAATTCCATGATGCTCCCCACCGGGAGTGAGTAATTCCTTCGTAGGCTCGCTGGTCGGTGAGGAGTTGGATGAGATTCATCATGTAATCGAGTTAGTTTTGTTAGGGCTTGATCCCTAGTATCCACTATGTTCTTAGATTGATGTTGCTATGACTTTGCTATGCTTAATGCTTGTCACTTTGGGCCCGGGTGCCATGAACTCAGATCTGAACCGTTTATGAATTCATCATTATATCCATGTTTTAGATCCGATCTTGCAAGTTATAGTCACCTACTACGTGTTATGATCCGGCAACCCCGGAGTGACAACAACCGGGCCCACTCCCAGTGATGACCGTAGTTTGAGGAGTTCATGTATTCACTATGTGTTAATGCTTTGTTCCGGTTCTCTATTAAAAGGAGGCCTTAATATCCCTTAGTTTCCAATATGGACCCCGCTGCCACGGGAGGGTAGGACAAAAGATGTCATGCAAGTTCTTTTAATAAAGCACGTATGACTATTTACGGAATACATGCCTACATTATATCGATGAGCTGGAGCTAGTGTCGTATTACCCTAGGTTATGACTGTCACATGATGAATATCATCCAACAAGTCACCGATCCAATGCCTACAAATTTATCTTATATTGTTCTTGCTAAGTTACTACTGCTATCATCACTGTTACACTTGCTACAAAATTACTGCTATCACTGTTACTACTACTGTTGCTGTTGTCACTATTATCAAAACTATCATATTATTGTGCTACTGATCACTTTGCTGCAGATAATTAATCTCCAGGTGTGGTCGAATTGACAACTCAGCTGCTAATACCTTCAAATATTCTTTGGCTCCCCTTGTGTCGAATCTATAAATTTGGGTTGAATACTCTATCCTCGAAAACTGTTGCGACCCCCTATAATTGTGGGTTATCAAGACCATTTTTCTGGCCCCGTTGCCGGGGAGCATAGCAATATTCGTTGAGTCACTTGGGATTATTATCATATTATCACTGTGAAGAATCTGAAGGATCCAAAGACTAAGATATTTCCCTCAAAGACGAGGGGAGGTAAGGAACTGCCGTCCAGTTCTGCTTTAGATTCACCTTCTGTTATGAGTAAACTTGCAACACCACCACATGCTATCAATTCTAATATGTTGCAAGTAATTGATGATGCTACTTCTGCTATGGATAATGCTTATGATGATGCTAGTACCTTGCTTGATAATGATGATGTGCCACTTGGTGATTTTCTTGATGAACAAATTGCTAGAGTTAAACAACATGATGTTGTTGAATCTGATGATGAGCTTGAAACTGAATCTCCTGAAACACCTGCTAGAACTAGCCTTGCCAGATATGAATTGCCTAAGGTACCGGAAGGTTATGTTATGAGTGAAGAAACAACTAGAGATATTCTTGCTTGCAATGATAGAGATGATCTAGAGAAATTACTACGCAAGTATAAAGAAAAATCTCTGAATGCTAGAATGAAATGTGATCCTAAGTTTGCTACTTCACCTATCTTTATTGATGATAAGGATTATGAATTCTCTGTCGACCCAGAGTTAATTACTTTGGTTGAATCTGATCCTTTCCATGGTTATGAAACTGAAACTGTTGTGGCACATCTTACTAAGTTGAATGATATAGCCACCCTTTTTACTCATGATGAGAAAACTCGCTATTACTTTATTCTCAAATTATTTCCTTTCTCATTAAAGGGTGATGCTAAAGCTTGGTACAATACTCTTGCTCCTGGTTGTGTGCGTAGTCCCCAGGATATGATTTATTACTTCTCTGAAAAATATTTTCCTGCTCATAAGAAACAAGCTGCCTTACAGGAAATATTTAACTTTGTGCAAACTAAAGAAGAGAGTCTCCCACAAGCTTGGGGGAGGCTTTGCCAGTTACTTAATGCTTTGCCTGATCATCCTCTTAAGAAAAATGAAATACTTGATATCTTCTATAATGGACTAACCGATGCTTCTAGGGACTTCCTAGATAGTTGTGCTGGTTGTGTTTTCAGGGAACGAACTGTTGGACAAGCTGAAGAATTATTGAATAACATATTGAAAAATTATGATGATTGGACTATTCCTGAACCACCGCCTAAACCCACTCCGAAGAAGAGGGGTATATTATATCTCAGTCCCGAAGATATGCAAGAGGCAAAGAAATCTATGAAGGAAAAAGGTATTAAAGGTGAGGAAGTTAAAAATTTACCTCCTATTGAAGAAATACATGGGCTTAATACACCACCACTGCCTAAGGTGGTAGAGGTAAATTCTCTTATGAAGTTCAATGAAAATGATAATCCTCACAATATGCATCCTAGCCAATGCCTTTATGAGTTTGAAAACTACATTAGAAAACAAGAACACTTCAATGCAAATGTTATGAAACAATTGAAATATAATTCTGATATGATTGCTCACTTGAGTGACTTGTTATTTAGAATTTCAAATGATGTTAGAGGTGTTGGAAAACATGCTTCTATGGTTCAAACTCAGCTAGAACAAGTT